>NW_027456344.1:429882-432039 GCF_040206685.1 Ascaphus truei
AAAGTGGTTGAATATACCAGGCGTACTATGCTAGTGTACGGGCTCTGTAATAGAAAGACCTGTAGGCATGAAACTATACATATAGTACATGACAGCCACGAAAATGAAAGGTACTTCAGTGACCCAAACACAAGAAATCAATAATGGCATATACAGGAGAAAGACCCGTACACTAAAAAGCAGTCTAATAGCTGCAAGGTGATAATAGCATATGGAAATACTCAACTCCTGTATGGCAATGATAGCAAGAAAGTCCTGGATACATGTAACCACGATCACAGAGTAATAATTAACATCAAAGGGTATTCACAGCAAATGAAATGTCCAAATAAAGTGCTAGCAGGCAGGGTCAGCAGCATAAAAGTACCACCAACGCGTTTCGCCCGCTAAGGCTTCTTCTAGGGTGGTTATTATTTATTTTCTTCTATTGTTTTCTTTGTTCATTATCTCTCCTATACGACCGCCGGTTGTGGATCACTTTGGGTAACTCTGTTCCCATAGTGGTCTTATTTTTTAAGGTTTTGTTCATTATATGTTTTTTTTTTTTTTTTTATGATAGTTTAGTTTTCTTGGGGTTATTTATATCTTTTTTTTTTTATTGTCTCATGTAAATTTATTTTGCTTTAGTCAGGCAGGGTTTCAGTCAGCTGTTTTTTGTTTTTCATCTTATTTTGATTTAATAAATTACTATTATTATTTTGCATTATTTGTCTGAGTGCTTTTTAGAGGTTTCTTTTTCTGTTTTTATATTATCTATTCATTCCTCTAGCACCGCCTAGCAGATTATTTTTCTGTTATTTTTTTCAGTTATTTTCTGGTAAAAATAGGTTTAGACATTGAATTGCATTGTGTGGCGTGGGAGTGGATATAAATGGTGTGGGTAGGGGCTGCTACTACATAGGTGAGACAGGGCAGGGGCTAAACAAGAGATTGAACCTGCATCACACGCGGAACAAGAGACGGTCCTGTCGGCGAACATTTCTCTGACTCTGGCCATAAGATGAACGATCTGAGGGTTGCCATACTCAAAGGTAATCTTAAAACCCCGAAAGAGAGACGGTTGCATGAATACAAATTTATGCAACTGTTCGGGACACTTAGCAGTGCCTAAACAGAGATCGTAATTTTATGAGTCATTACTGACACAAGTGAACTCTCTTCCCATGAGTGCTAAAGGCCATGTCTGTACATACTGTGCTATATGTATTCACACACAGCTGTTTCTTACACATACTAATACTCCTTGTTTTTCCATCCCTATACACCTATAGGGACCACATAGTATCCACACACACTTTTAGTTGTGCTACTAACTCTCACATTTCCACACCACCCACACCATTTATATCCACTCCCACTCCACACACACCTTTTGTAAAGCACTGTATATACTGTGGGCTCTCCATTCATGTTTATTCACACTGATACACATACACACTCTTTCATCACTTGCTTTCAGGAACCTTTTGACACCTCCAGCCATAAAACACATCCACACCGGGGAAGGACCAGCACAGATAACATTCCAATAGACACTGTTTATAGTATAGCTTTTGCTTGCTTCATTCATCGTAGCATCGCCGGAAGAAGAGATCAGTGTATCTCGAAAGCTCGCACAAATAAAAGCATTTCGTTAGCCACAGAACGGTATCATCTATTTATTTTTGATATATATATATATATAGGTAATACGATACCGTGTGACCGAATATCAGAGGCAGCACTCACGAGGTAGTCAAAAGATTTTGTATTTAGTGAGACATAAAAACCAATGTTTCGGTCCTCCCCACGGGACCTTTCTCAAGATTCACATCACCTTGAGAAAGGTCCCGTGGGGAGGACCGAAACGTTGGTTTTTATGTCTCACTAAATACAAAATCTTTTGACTACCTCGTGCAGTGCTGCCTCTGATATTCGGTCACACGGTATCGTATTACCTATTTGGTTTATATAGGATTTGCACCCACTTTCATCTACCTGTATATAGGCAATACGATACCGTTGAAGACGACTATCAGAGGCCGCACTCCAGGTAAGTGGTCAAAAAATGATGATGTCTTGTTAATACAAATTTCTTTTGACCACTTACCTGGAGTGCTGCCTCTGATATTCGTCTTCAAACGGTATCGTATTGCCTATATATATACGAGTCCGTGC
>NW_027456345.1:0-21160 GCF_040206685.1 Ascaphus truei
CCTGCCTGCGCCTGTTGCGGTTGCGCGGCGTTCTCTGTGTCTGAGTGATCGCTTTCCTGCGTGATGTCTGGTGAGGCTCTGAGTTCTGCCATGCTGTAGGTGTGTGTAGGCCTTTTTCCAGTGCGTGTGGCATGCGGTCTTTTACCTTGTCAGCGATGGGCGACTGTCTCAGATGATGCCGAGCGGTGTCCTGCAGCGTGCAGCGTAGGGGTAGCTGTACTCACAGGTGTCCGTTGGCTCTGACCCGTGTCCTGGCGGGTGTCCGGCGGCGTGGCCCTTGATGGCGCTGGCCGTGGGAACGTGCGCAGGGGTAGGTGGGAAGGTGGGTCCTCACTATAGGGCTGTGCAGAGGGTGAACTCAGACAGAGAAAAAGCCAGTTAGGTATTGTGTAAGAAGCGCTGTATGTTGCAAGGCTGCTGTGCAGTTTGAGCTGCTGCTTGTCTGTTAAGGCTGCAGGCTGCTGTGCAGTTTGAGCTACTAGGTGCTTCCTTTGTCTGCAGTAGAGGCTGCTCCGTATAGCTGTGTATGCTGCTTGCATGTACTGCTGTAGAGGTTGCTCTATATTGTCATGGAGTCTGGAGTAGCAGCTCCTGTAAGTGTCTGTAAGGCACACGATATCTTTTCACTATTCTGGAAGCCAGAGGGTCACGTGGTGATGACTTAGCTCAGATAGTGTCAACTCGCCCTCTTTTCCAAGCACGACAAGGTCTGTTTCTTTTCTTACTTTATTTTGGGGAAAACAGGTAAAAACAGTTTCTTGTGTAGAGGTGTAGGTATCTCTGTGTGTGCTTAGTAGTAAAGGGAGGTGAAAAGATAATTCTGCAGCACCTTACAGGGGTTACAGCCAGGTACTCACGAGTCCAGAGAAAATGGTGGAAAGGAAAAAGCAATGTCTGCTGGGTAGTAAGATAGTCTGGGGACAGAGAATCTGTGGCCAGAGCAGAGGGGGAGAAAGCAGACTAGCCCATTAGAGAGAAAGGCTGGGGCTGCCATGGCAACTCACAGGAGTGTCTGGGGAAGCTACAATATGTAGCAATAATGTAGCATCTACAATGCAGCAAGCTGCTGGAAGAGGGGAAATAGCACTGTGTTTTGTGTGCAGAACCAAACACATACAGCTGGCACTAATAAGCTGACAAGCAGGGCTGCGAGGAAAAGGGGGGGTGTGAAGCAGAAATGTAGACAGGGGTATACCTGTTCCATGACACTAACAAATAAAATTGTCCTTAAAACGAAATTCACAAAAATGACCTCTGTAGGACCCTTTTCTAATGACAGAGGGGTACTCAAGAAATCCTGGAACTGATTTCGGCAGGCAATGCCAGCTACGACCGCTACGTTCTCAAAAAGTGGGATATAGAAAATTTTCTGAGTCAAAATTTTTGAAGCCGGCTCGCGTCTATTAAGCACAGAGCATCTTTGAATTTGCCACTGATAGTTAGGCGCTTGGAATTTGCCCTCCTGATTGGCTGCAAGGTTTCTTAAGGGTTCCAGTGTCCCATTCACAAACCTCTACAGCCTATCAGACTGTGGGAATTCTCTTGCCTGCCAATAACCGATTTGCCGGTATTGTAAAGCCGGGGGGGGGGGGGGGAGGGACGACCTTTTCTCATTCTGCCAAGGGGCATGCGCCAACCTGGCACTTCTGCCTCTTAGCATACTGAGCCCACCTGCTGTCCAGGCTCCACAGAGTCTGGGTTTGGGCAAATGGTGGCCAGATAGCCCTGTGTTAGCCCAGGATGCAGGTACTCAAGCAGAACTGCAGTTCCCCTCCTGTTCTGACACCTTGGCATCCCTCAGGTTTTCAAGTCCCGACTCCGCACAGACCCATAGGCACCAAGCGTGGTAGCCATCGGTCCCTCGGAATCCAGGACTCGGAAATCCCACAGTTCATTGACAGTTTATCAGTATATATACTGTACGTGTTAGACATAACTCTTTAATAAAATATACTGTGTCCTGTATCTTGTGTGATAAAAATGTGTAATTCCCATTCTGGTGTCAGGGATGGAGTAAGGGGATATACTGCCTACAATCACTAGCCTCATCCTTGCCACACTCTAGAAATAACTTTAAACATTTTACAAACTAAAAAACACTCACAGCTTTATCATACAGCTGGATCATCCCCTGAACCCCTATACTAGGTTCAGGGTACCTGGGCATGCACCTGGGCACCCCTCCTTATACTTGGGATCCCCTGTATGTTGCAGGTATACATTAACCCATTCATGCCATGTTTACCTTGTCTTGATTATGCTGCAGTAGGAATCCTGGCGGTGAGTCGCAAGAACGTTTTCAGGGTAGGAGTTTGCTTGGAGCAATGTGCTTTGATATATCCGAGAATCTCACTTGATTCCCGGATCCAGCTTTTGGGGTATCAAATAACTTTGGACCCCCGATACATAGCCACATTCTGTAAAGACTTTCTCTGGCAAACCCACCCTGAAACTTACAGCCTAGAAATCTCCTGGTCCCAGCACCCGAAGAAAGGCAAAACACAGAAAAATCTTTAATGTCGCATAATTTGCACACAGTCACAGCAATGCATTTCCAACATCTAGGTGCAAGAGCTGACACGCTAGGACCTCAACACACGAATCGGGGGTACCAAAGTGGGCTGAACCTTTATTAGTGAGCCTGGGTAGCCCTTCACCATCACAGTGTTCCTTCCACATAATGATCCCTTCTTCTCCCACGGGTGTGGGGGTTATCCTTGAGAAGGCCTTGCGCTTCCTATAGTTCTGAGACTGAGAAGACATCATTAAAACCACCAATTGTGATAGGGTCACTCCCAAGTCGGAGCCACCAGTTGACAGGCGACTAGGATATTCGGGCTGAGGGCCTACACAAAACTCTCACCCCGACTGGGGGTAGATGGCGGGTTGGAATTTTCGGCCCTAAGGGGTGCCTCTAGTGTAGTACTGGAAGTAAAGGCCACCCAAGGTATGGGTGAACTTACAACCGAAGTGCTGCTCCTCCAGGGAGCACAAGAGGTACGTAAGAGTTCAGCCCGATTGGGTGTGCCAACGGGGAGTCCCGGGTTAGATGTCACGGGTACGGTGGGTAAGGTGGGATAGATCACCGGACAGCCTGTGGCTGGGGCTTCTGGTAAATACAGGGGCCACGGGGCACCTTCTTTACATAGGTCGTGACCGGCGGCTGCTAGGACTTTAGTCCACCGGTGCATAGCATCATACTTGCAACCTAAGATCCGTGCATTGTCTAGGCCGTGGAGTTGGTAGAGATGCGTGCCGATCTCATGCAGGGCATGTTGGCGGGGATGTCTCCCATGGCAAGCACGTGGCATGGCTCTCGTGAAGCCCCAAGGCCCAGTCATGGACCTCTTGTTAGGTTAGTACAAATATGTTCTCTTTAATTTGGTACTAAGATTTGCGGGCACCCCAGGTCTGAATCTCAGCAGCGCCTCCAAATGTAGTCCCTTTTTCCCTATATTAGGGTGACTACGTGTGCTGCTAATATCTGCACGGCAAACAGGAGGCCTGATCCTCCGCCACAGGGAGCCTGGGATGTATATATCAGTATCTACTAACAGCGCCTTCACCTGGGAAGGATCCTCACACAGTAGGATAGCCCCTCCCAAGACAATATGCCCAGTAATACACACAAATAATGGGTAGCAGTATTTACTGGAAGGTACTAAACAATAACTATGAACACACACAATATACATATACAGTATAACTTATACCGACCTGTGGTGTATTCCTACAATACTTGGGTGCAGGGACACCAGTGTCCCAATGTCCAGGCCACGAAGGCCTTTCTCGCCCCCAAGTGTGAGACAGCACTGCCCCACAATGTGTTGGTGCACTTATTGAAACATCTGCCCGGAGCTCCAGCCCCGGGTTTCGTTGAGTAAGGCCAAGTAAACGGCCAGTCTGTTCCACCGAAGATCAGTCTCCGTGTGGGGTGGCCTCCAGCCAGAGCGTCCCACATTTAGATAGTCTCTGAGATGATGGCTGGTCTGGTCCCAGATGCAGGCCACGGTAACTGCGTGCGTCCATCACGGGACAAAGGTACTAGCACCAACAGGCTAAGTGAAGCGTCCCTATCTGAGTGGCCTTCCCAATAGCACCCCAAGCTAGTGTTGGTCAGGGCCTAGCTGGGACCTGAAGGGGAATACTCTGGCCTAGTCCAGCGGAGAACTTCTCCCTGGACCTTACCTTAAAAAGGAGATCGCAGGCCCCATAGTTTGATTCCATAAATCGTAACAATTTATTGGTTCCAAATATATATATACGAAGCTCTAGATTTGTGACTGTGTACACGTCCGGTAAAAGAAAGGCACCTATTTTCTTCTTCCCAAACCAACAGACAGCTGAATACAGCACAAAAAGTAGGGGATGCAAATCAGCATGAAAAGCACATATAAACTTGTTAGGAAGCAAAATGAGTATGTTTAACACATCCAAAAAAAATCCAAAGCAAACAGAAAACAGTCATTAAAATGAACAACAATGTTGTCTGAAAATCCATGTGTAGGGGTTAAGAGCGCACGAGAAGCTGAAATGCTGTGTTACAGAGACAGATTTTGGCTGCAGAGGTAAGTAAAACCGCAAACAAAATATTAAAACTGAAAAAAACACGTCTTCCTGTCAGATGATGAGTGAAAGCAGCTGAAAATGATTTTTCCCAATAAAAAGATGATTATTACTCAAGAAAAAAAACAAACATCTGCGCTGGACATAGGATCTGCCAAATTACCGCCCCCCCCCCTCCTTCTCTGTACCCCACCTATGTAAGTGCACAGCTGAGTGTTCAACCTGACTGCAGAGCATCACAAAGACACTGTTGCAGTGTGTGTGTGTGTGTGTGTGTGTGTGTGTGTGTGTGTGTGTGTGTGTGTGTGTGTGTGTGTGTGTGTGTGTGTGTGTGTGTGTGTGTGTGTGTGTGTGTGTGTGTGTGTGTGTGTGTATACATATATATTAATGATTTGTTCCCACAGCCTTTCATGGGATCCCTCTGCTAGGCATGTAGAGGAGCAGATTTTGGGGGTGATCTGAAGCCACAGAAACGCGGTGACAGGAGCGTTGGAGAGCGCAGGAAGGAGGGTGAAATAAAACACATCCTATTGAAGGGAAATGCGAGCTCCTTAAGAAAGAAAAACAGGCAGAGGAAAGACGTGGGCATATCAGGATACAAATGGGCCGCTGGGGAGAGATGCATTCCACACGCATGATGTTATGAGAGGGGCAGATACCAGAGAGAGCACCTGCACGACTCAATTACATCCTTGTTCTGAGCACCAGCATTACAGCTCTGACATGGCAGGAAGTGCTTATGTTATATATCAAACCCGCTGCCACGGGAGCAGATATGGAATACATCAGCCGGGGAGTCAGGAACTAAGCGATCGTAACCCTCCCACTGCTGGACCCGAGAACAGCCTGGGAGAGGAAATGAGCGTGCTGTGCTATAAAACGACTATCTACTGTATACATTGTAAAATTAACATGCTTCAATGTATAACTATGCCAAGTATCTCTATACACTGATAATAAACACGACACACTGTATAATGATGATAGGAATCTCTGTACTGATGAGGGAAAATGTTGTTGAGTCTCTCTATATACCAATGAACAAGCTGTGCTGTATAATGATTCCGAGTATCTCTACACACTGATAATGAACACGCCACTGTATAATTATACTGAGTATCTCTATACTGATATTGACACGCTTTGCTATTATTCTGTGTATCTATATACGCTGATGACCACACTGCACTGTATAATTGTGTTAAGTATGTCTATATACCCATACGAATAATGAATGTCATGGGAGACCAGGTCCTTTTTACACCATTTATATATTACCGGGAGCATTCATTAGGCAGAACAAGATAGTAAAAACAAATTGCGTTTATTTTGGTAATCCCACGTACAACAAGAAAACATACACAAGAAACAGTTAAAGATACACTTCCTGGGGGTCTAGAGTAAAAATCTAGGCTTTCCTAGGTGCAGGGCGCACACTTGGATGAGCTCACCCTGACTGGGATATACCCCTGGTTCTCCTGGTTCGGCTTAAATTCCTAGCTACGACCGCTCCGTTCGATTTTGAGAACTTGGGCGCAAAAGACGGGACGTGGTCTCTGCTAGGCAAACTTTTCAGGCTTTTAAACGAAGCCGGCCGCTCTGTTATTTCGAACAGAGCAACTTTGAAAAGCCCACCATAGTTTCATCGACTCACCTCATAGGTTGGCTCGGATGGACTTTCCCCTTCTCTTGATCAGCACCTTACTGTGACAGTGAGGGATTTAACCAGGCTCACTACTAAAGGTTAAGCTCGTTTGGTTACCTCTGATCCATGTATTGGGGTTCAGGAGTATCAGCTCTTGATCCCAGTGATTGTATATGCATTTTGAATAATTATTGGACAATAAAGAATTTATATGTTTTTACCTTTCCAGGAGTGCCAGCAGGCAGAGATAGCTGGACTATGGGTTTCAAGGTGGGTTTTACGGAGAAAGTGTTTTCAGAATGTGCCGGGTTCCAGAGTTGCTGATAACCCAAAAATGTACCGGGAATCAGGTCGGAATCCCGGATACATATAGGCACATTGCTCCGGCAAAATCCCCCCTTGAAAATGCTTGTGCGACTCATTGCTAGGATTCCCTGCTTCAGCACAGACCAGAAAGGTAAATGGGGCAATGGGATGTGAGGTGTCCCTGGAACAGTCAAGGGGTCACTAGATTAAGGGGGGTTGCCCAGGTCACCCAGTATATGGGTTCTGGGGGTGCTCCAACCATAGATAAGGTTGTGAGGATTTTTAAAGTCTAAGTCTAGTTATAGTGTGTGGGGAATATGGCTAGGAGGAAAAAAGTGCAAGCTTCTTATTCTATTCCCTATAACCATAAGATTTAGGAAAGTATCAAATGTATGGTTTATTTAACAGTGTGTTTAAAGTACATATATGCTGTGCATGGTATAATGAGCTGGGTCTTTCCGGACCGATGTTCTGAGTGAGTCACTGGGCTACCAGCTTGGTACCACTTTGTCTACCCAGACATGAAAGCCACAGTGGATATCAGAGGTGTGAAGAACATTTGGGCAGGAGGTTTAAGCTTGAGCACCGAATATAAATCCCACTTTTTGCGGTCAAGTTCTGAGAATTGAACGTAGCAGTCGCGGCTAGGATTGCAAGCCGAGAATAGTTCCAGAACGTTTGGAGCTAACTACCGGTCAAGGGATTTCAGCACCTACAGAAGAGAGCGGTGGCGTCAGGAACTTCATGCCGATTTGAGTTCCAGGACATTTCGGTCTGAGTCCCGGTCAACTAAAAACTTTGGTTTCTCGTTCATTTCCACAAGGAAAGTCTAGTTTTGTAGCACAGACCCCCAGTAAGGCACGTTTTATAGTGTCGGGCATGTGCTACGTCGTGCGCACGCGCGGATTTTTAGTTGGCTGACGTCAGTTCTATACAAGGGCCGCGCGCGCACGGAAAGGAGAAGGGAGCCGAAAGATAGCGGAAAAGATGAGGAAAATCATCTTTTCGCGCCGCTGCCTGCGCTCAAATGTATGTATGTGTGTATGTATGCATGTGTGTGTGTGTATGTATTTGTGTGTCTGCACAAGTCTAATACATTTTTTCTTTTTACTAATGGTTTTTTTTTAATAAATAATAAATTATACATAAACACACACACATACACCCATATACATACACACACCCATATACATACACACATAAACACACACACACCCATATACATACACACGTAAACACACTCAACACTGTATACACTCAACACAGTATATTCACGAAAAGCATGCGGCACGTGTACGCGCGTTCGCATATGCAGCAAGGCCGCATGCTGTATATAACAACCCTTTGTGTGTCTTTCTCGTGTATTTTGTGTTTCATTGTGTGTTTACCTATTTTAAGTGAATAAACCGCAATTTATTTCATCAACTCGTTTTGCTCAGTTTTATGATCCCGGTATAAAGGTGTAAATGCTGGTCTCCCGTGACACTTACATACACTCCGCTGGGCTATCCCCAGAATGGAGGGGGAAGGAGCAGCCAATTGGAGCGTGTGATTTACTCCCCGTCAGCCAATAGAAAGAGGGTCTTGTCTCCGACTGACGTCAGAGGAATAGATGTGCCCAGCAAGCTCGAAAAGCCAAGTGAGTGGGAAAAATTATTTTAGCCAAAAGGAGAGCAAACTCATTGCCACCTGCAGGGCCGGCTCCACCAATTCTGGAAACTACAAAAGGTGTCCCCACGGGGTGCCCTTTGTAGTCCGGACCTGGCCATTCGCCCTTTCTTCGCCCACAAACATTTTCACACCTCTGGACATCCTCACCCCTTTGAACTACGGACCCTATGCAGACTTGCTGGCACCTTAACTGGATGCCTGGGCAAGCTGCATAGAGCCTTATAATAAATTTTTCAAACGTGATAAAACATACCTCAATACATGGGGGAAATTGCAGGGACTCATGACTGTAAGGGACTTAGGACTGGGATATCGGGACTCGAAACTCAGGAGTCTGGGGGACTAGTGTCTGCATGCTGGGTAGAATGAAGGTACTACTGGTAGCTCTGGACCCCGAACTCTTGCAAACAAAATAATTGTCTTCTTGCCCAAATATCCCACCTAAAACTTACACACAGAAAGTTTCATGAGTCTGGGGTAAAGGGAACAGGGAAAGTGGAAAAGCAGGGCTCACTTTAACTTTATATGTACATAAACCTGGCGCCTGGCTTATAGTGCTGGGTAGCTGCCAAGGACCCACAGGACCCAATGGCAACCAGAGGGCTTAACCTTTATTATGAAGCCTGGTTAACCATGCCAGTCACAATGAACATGCTGCACTTATGATGAGTATCTCTATAGACTTCCAGCCCCAAGGTAATGAACATGCTGAAGACTATGGTAATCGGTATCCCCACACATTTGCAGTCCATGATAATAATGCTGCTCTGTACAGAATAATGGAACCGAGTATATCAATGCCCTTCCAGTCCCTCAGAAAATAAACACACTGAGAATCAATGTACAAGTTAAAGTAAAGTAGCCAAGACACCCCAACCTCTGCCAGACCTGCCATGTTAATCTTTCCATGTTTTACCGACAGGAAATGAGAAAAACTCTTTGTACAAAATATGAAAGCTTTAGCTGTAGTGCCTGCCTGCAAGAGCTTACAATCTAAATCTGTCTAATGGAGAGAAAGCATCATGCTTGAAGTCAACCAAAGTTATTGTTCCAGCCCTGAGAATCCCAGAAACACTGGACGTGTTGCAGAGCACCACGCTCAATTGCACTGCTTGCGGAGGTCCCTGGAAATTTGTCGGCAGGCTCTGCTCTTTGGTATAACCATACCGCTGCCTCCCCGCTTTTGCTGTCAGTCTCTGCTTTTCCCCTCGCCTTTCTCTGGAAGGTCAAACTGTTGAAAATAAATTAACGTGTGTTTTTAAAGAAAGTTAAATAAAACATAAATACCCCAAAAACCCTTTAGCCCCTCCCAGTGCACTGTAATATGTCCCGTCAGTTTATCCTTGTTACTGAATGCTTCAGGAGACCATTCGATTGGGTTCTGGTGGGCAGGGAAGAGATTAAAAAAGGTACTGTCCTCCAAAATGTATGTTGGCAAAAAGCTAGCAAATTAAAGAACTCCTAAAATATTCAAATTTCCAGTTTTTCATTTCCCCCCATTTATTAAAAAATAATAACGAGCATTAATTCAATCCTTTTGGTGTCCCATGATTTAGCTACTAAGTAATGGGATCTGGGACTCCAAGGGCCACCTTGACTTGGTAGCTCATTTTGTAGGGGAGATCTGGCTACCCAAAGACCAGGAGACTCGTGGAACTCCTCTTCCATTCCGTCATCAGGGAACACGCAATCACATGATCGCAATGTACCGCAGACCCATCGTTCACTTAAAGGGTTAAATAAGCTTTAATCCTGACGAGAGAGCACGTAGATCAGTGCAGTGCTACAGTATAAAAATTAAAGGAAAGACTCCCTGCAGAAAGCCTACACAGCCTTCTTACATGCTGCATCAGCAAAATAAGGTATAATTACAAATAACAGAGCAGGAAGGCTGCTGGAGTAAAACTTTATTCCCCCTTGTGATTAGAAGTCAATTTGTAAGAAGCATCGGTTTGATCTGCAGGAGGTGAAAAGGTGTGACACTACTGCTGCTTAATATGAACGGATCTTATGTCCTGAGCTAAACACAATGCCATATATCCCTTTGTCACAGGCGACAAGGTTTATTAACACCTTTTGTACCGGGATCATATGATTGAGCAAAACAAGGAGGTAAACTAAATTGTAATTTATTACAGGAAAACTCACACACAATGGATCACAATATGCAATAGAAAATACACTTACTGGGGATCTGGGCTAACGAACTGAACTTTCCTAGTCCGAATGGCTACAAAATTAAGTCTGTATGAGTCATTTCCAATGACCGGGAGGTATTCACAAAAGTCCTGGAACTCAATTCGGCATGCAATTTCAGCTGCTACGTTCTATTTTCAGAACTTCGCCCCTGAAAAGAGGGACTTAGAAAATTTCTTGCCTTGAAATCTCTGAAGCCGGCTCACGTCTAGATCTCCCAGAGCATCTTTGAATTTGCTGCTGATGGTTTGGCGCTTAGAATCTCCGCTCCTGATTGGCTGCTAGGTTTCTTACAGGTTTTGGAGTCCCATTCACAAACTCCTACAGCCAATCAGTGCATGGGAATTTCCCTGCCAGCCTATCACCGATTTGCCGGTATACTGAAATCGGGTGGACACCGATTTCAATTCTGCCAAGGGACATGCACCAACCTGGCACCTCTGCCTCCTAGCATATTGAGCCCCCCTGCTGTCCAGGCTCAGCAAAGTCTGGGATTGGGCAAATGGTGGCCAGATAGCCCTTTGTGCTAGCAGATGGGGGTACTTGAGTGTACCTCCAGTACTCCGCCTGCCCTAACACCTTGGCATCCCTGAGGCTTTCAAGTCCGGGACCTGAGTAGACACAGTGGCACCAAGCCTGGTGGCCATCTGGTCTCTCGGAATCCAGGACTTCGAAATCCCACAGTTCATATACAGTGCATCCAACATCCAATACATGTATTAAATGCACACTTTAATAAAATATGCTTTTACACTTTACCTGGCTAAAATAACTAAGTCGGTTCTGGTGCGAGGGATAGAATGAGAATCTTTACTTTATACTCACTACAACAATAGACAGGGGTGCCCAATGCTACATCCAATTGACAAAACATATATGGCAATAAGTATAAAATTTAAATACTTCAATAATAATAAGTACTTGGTTATTTAGTTAAACTCTTTTGCCAAAGTGTCATAAGCCTGCATACCAACGTCAAGGTATAACCAAATGAATGCAGGTCCTACACTACACTGTGAACCCTTCATTTTACCTCTGTATGAGGGGAAAGGACCATAGTAGGTCCTGTTTTTGCAGCAAAGTGAAAAGACCTCCCAAGTTAGGCATGTTCTATAGTGCCGGGCGCGTGCTGCGGCGTGCGCGGATTTTTATTTGGCTGACGTCAGTCAGCCTTTCTATACAAGGGAGAGGGGAGCCGACAGACAGCGGAGAAGAGGAAAATCATCTTTTCGCGCCGCTGCCTGCGCTCAAATGTATGTATGTGTGTGAATGTATGTATGCGTGTTTGTATGCATGCATGCGTCAAGGATTGCAAAAAAAAAATATTTATTAAACTTTTTTTTTCTTTAAAAAAAAATATATCTTATTTAGGACTTACTTTCACTCACACAACCCATGCACACACAACTCATACACACATATACTCACACATACATACACACACATATATACATTACCTGCAGCTCCCAGCTCTAGACAGGAAAAGCATGCGGCACGTGCACGCGCGTTCGCATAGGAACGCACGGCCGGATGCAATATATAACAGCCCTTAAAAAGGTGAGGAGTGAGCTCTGGGGGGAGGTGCCACCTACCTCAATACCACTGTTGCCAGTCAGAAATTGATTAACACAAGGAAGAGTTCACAGTGTAGTGTAGGACCTGCATTAATTTGGTTATACCTTGATGTTAGTAGGCAGGCTTATGACGCTTTGGCCAAAGGGTTTAACTAAATAACCAAGTAATTATTATTATTGAAGTATTTAAACTTTATACTTATTACCATGTTTTGTCAATTGAATGTAGCATTGGGCACCCGTCTTTTGTTGTATACATTTGCCACGCTCAGTAGCACTCTTTTTGACAAATATATATTCATGATGTGGTGGGTGTAGGAGTTGGAGCTAGCTGGGAATGTGTGTCTTTATACTCACTAGCTTTATCCCTGGCACTCTGTAAAAACCTGACCTGTTATTTTACCAAAACCTCTCAGCTTTGCAACTTAGCTGGAGTATCCCCTGAACCCCTATACTGGATACAGGGTGACCTGGGCATATAACGGGCATCCCACCTTTATACTAGGGACCTCAGGTATGTTGCAGGGATACATTAACCCCTTTCCCCCATTTACCTTTCCAGACAGACTGTGCTGCAGCAGGAATCCTAGTGGTGAGTCGCAAGAGCGTTTTCAGGGTAGGAGTTTGACCAGAGCATTGTGCTTCAATGTATCTGCAAATCTTACCTGATTCCCCGGTACATCTTTGGGGTATCCTGTAACTCAGGAACCCCACTACATAGCCACAATCTATAAAGACTTTCTCCGTCAAACCCACCCTTAAACTCATAGCCTAGCAATTCCAGCTGCTGTCAACCCATGAAAGGTAAAAAAACAAAAAACCGCTAGTGTCGCAGTAATGCATATACGACATCCGGGTCCAAGAGCTGACAATCTAGGACCCCAAAACACGGATCATGGGTAACCAAGTGGGCTTAACTTTTATTATTGAGCCTGGTTATCCCCTCACCGTCACACCTTTCCACTTTAGAGGCAGTAAAGCCATGCCCTGTAAACACATCGCAGAGGTTATCTCCCTTGCAATACATTCATTTGAATGTCATTACCCAGAATCCCGGCTGCAGTGGAAGCATTCTATTCCAAGTGATAATGGGGGAAAGAAAGGGTTGCAGACCTGTGAGACGTGCATGTACCCACAAGTGGTATTTTTATTCGCTGTATATGGGAAGTGTAAAATGCATGCTAAAAAAAGTTTTTTTTTTTTTTTTTTTTAATCATCTATAGAACAAATGTTTTTGCTTTAAAGCAGCAATCTCCCCCAGAAACTTACATAAGGTTGACTTATACAGTATAATGCTAGTATCTTGCCCCGAGAATATCCGTTATTAAATGTCTTTCCTTTGTAAAGATTTCAAAAGTATAATTTGAGGAAGGTGCAATCTACAAATAGATTATAACCAATATGTTGATTATATAAGGCACATACCAGCGCTGAGAAGGTTAAAATGGAGGCTCTGAAAAGTTTGTGAGGCTCCACATTTCTCAGTTTCCCAAGAAGCAGCCTCCCACCTGCATGCTGTAAATATGTGTTATTATCTAGTGGGGTTTTTCGTTTTTGTGTTTTATTTGGCAGGGGGAGATTTTCAAACATTAGGACGAACAAGAGCTAGAAATTGTCAAATCAAATTCCTTCTCGGGGGCTGAGCCAACGAGAGAGCAGCACACAAGGAGGCCTGGGGAATACTGTGTTGTTGCTCTTGGCTGCAATCCTCTGGAACCTTTTCCATTCCATCCCCGAGCAGTCAGAAAGGGTTTTGTGAAATATGGCACAATAAAAACCATTCATTACATCCGCCCCTTCTCGCCCTCTCAAAACAAAAATGGCGGCTCAGGTCCAACTCTTCGCAGGGGGCAGGAAGGTGGAGGTCAGAGGGGCGCTGGAAGAGGCCCAAAATTAACACCGGGATTGTGCACTCAGTCAGAATGTGCAGCCTGTCAACCTTCCCAACGCACTCCATCTTTCTTTCCCCCTCCCCCCTCCTCCTGGGTGCTCTAAGTAGCTAATTGCTTTGTTCTGCACAACTTAGCAGAACGCATTACATTTACTCATGTACAAGTCCACTTGTGGGAGTGTTGTAGATGGAGTTGTGAAGGTGCTCCCTGGGGGCTCGGCCTACAGCTGATCCCGCTTTTAAATTAGTCCCCAAACGCCGTGCCTGTGCCTCCTCTTTAATGACATGAAGGAACGCAGCTCTTGCTGGATATTCCATCCTGTGCGGTGTTGCTACATAAGAGGGCAGGCCAGTTGTAAAATCTCTGCCCCATGGCCCTGAACTTCAGTTCTTCTCTGCAGGAGAAGATACTAAGAGCCCCAATACATTTCTCAGCATCCGAAAAAGCAAGTTTCTTTGTAGGCTGCTACGTCTGAAAAATAATACTAGGAAATTCTCATTGTTTTTGCATTTGGGGTTTTCTTTATGTCTTAAAAAAAAAGCTCCAAGGGAGCTTTTCTTTAAAATACGCACACGTCGCATCGCAGCCTGTCTGAACGCAGCCTTACCTCTGAAGGTGCCCCTAGTACCATCCTCTGCCAGGGAAACAAAATGGGGAGTTTTAAAATCTCACTCAGCACGACTTCCTATTGGTCTGCGTGGCACAGGAAATTTAACAACCAGGAAGTAATGGCAGCTCGCTAATCTCCTATGCTTTAAACAAAAAAAAAAAAGGAACTGTGCCCATTCCCCTTGGAGAACCTCCTCTAAGGTTTCAAAATGCAGCCTCTCTTATTGGAGGCACAATGAGGCAAAATCACTCAACATCTTATTTACCATTCAAAACGCACAACAAACAACAATAGCGAGTACAGAACAAATTCTGATTCTGTTAGAAGACAAGTTATGGGCTTATACCTAAATGAGCAAACAATACAGCATGAATTCAAGAATTACTTGTGATCAGTTTTGAACCGGTACAATTTTTTATTTTATAAACATGTTTAGCCCATTCAGTGCAAGACTGTGTAGGTACTACACACGTCCACGTGATTGTTGTTACAGTGATTACAAGAGCCTAATTTCTCACCTTTCTCGTTTCTGAACACTGGCGCAGCAAGATCAGCTATGGAAACGTGCTGGCCAAAAGGGTTATGGACGACTTTGTTTTCCTCAGTCATTTATCCAAACACAGAGCTACATAAGTATTTCAGAAATGAACATGCCAACAGTGTGAAAAAGAAACATCAAATTACATTTTCAAAGAATTAAAAATGTAAAAGATGGATGGACAAAAAAAAAAGATAGGATAAAACGAAAAGCGGCATTTACTGAACAACTGTGGAGTTTTAAAGTCTGATGAAGCCGTTCTAGTGAATAACTTATAATAGTGCATAATGCTCAGGGATTTAAGTTGGTTACACAGAGCTGCCCTCTGCTGGAACACAGAGTAATAACCAACAATGAAGCTTTGCAGCCTGCAGCGAGTGACCCAAAGTGGAGCAGATATGCTGCCTTGAACAGGAATATAGCAGGGCCTTGCCCATACCTACTGGTTTAGTTGGAACAGTCCTGTCTCGACAATGTTCTAAAAATAAGTCAACTGTCCCGGCTTTTAGCTTTTCCCTATTTGGACCCACTTAAAACCGTTAAATAGACACCATGTTTTTATGTGATGGATCGTATCAAAGAGTAAACATGTTAAATATATAGGTAAACTCATTTACAATTACAGGTAATATAGTGTATACAGCATAAATAGGGAACCTATTAAACAAATGCCATTTAATATTTATTGTTAAGTGATGTCATTTGTTTTATAAAAGCATTTTTTTTCCTCCCGGTTTCTACATTGGAAAATCTAGTCGCCCTACCTTACAACCCTCACCTTCTCAAAAACATTGACAATACTGGGTCGACCAGCATATTTACCTACAAAAGCAAAGCGAAGGAGTCACTTCCAGCACCGTAGGAGTTAAAAAGAATAAAATACTGAACTATGTTTTCATTGAATTAAATTCCTCAAGGTTGCTATAAAACAAACAGTGTGTTGTGCTCAGCTTATGTCTAGTTACACTGGCTGCTGAGAAGTCTATAAACACTGGTAGTTACTGGAATCTCCAGCAGGGCAGGGTAAACACTTTGCTGCCGGAGGTCAGCAATACATTGCAGAGCAATATATAACATGAGCAATGCCGTGCAGAGCTCTGGCTGTGGAGGGGTTAAAATATGCAGAAAATATGGGCAAATAAATTACTCCCATACAATTTAATGACTCCTGTAATATATTTGATTAATTAGTTGTTGTAATTTACAGTTGTTTCAGAAACTACTGTGCAGACATCTCTGAGGTGGAATCCTGGTACCTGAAAGGAACCATGATAATATCTAATTACAGAGGTGTAACAAAGGCACAGGGGAAATAACGAGGCCTGGCAGATCACGCAATGCATGCATGCGTTGTGTGACACTGAAATCAAACGTGATCGATACCAACCTCAGCCACAATTCCTGTTATAGGAGGACAATACAAACACATCCGATGCAAAGACAAAAACACATTTAATTCAGATTTTTTTTTGTACAGACAAATCAGGAGTCGATGGATTACGATCGCAAACAATGCAAAGAACAAACAACAAACAAGAAAAGAAAAAAAAACACTGCAGAATGAGGCCATGTGTCTGCTCCCCCCTTTCAGCCCCTCCGATTACTTCTCGTTTCCTGGTCCACAATTAAAACAACCCTTTACAGTTAGTTCTAGATAAAAATAGACATGTTATATAAAGAGGGAAAAAGTCTGGCTCACCATTTTATTGATTAAAAAGTTTTGTGCTCGTTTTATTTATTTTTTTAAATAAAGGTTTATTTTCTTTGAGAACGTTGAATTCTTGCACACACCATTTTCTAATGTCCAGCAAAGCTGTAAATTTTGACCCAAGAATTCAGAACCAGAATAGGTTCTCATTATTTATTAGAGGGCAAGAAGGACAATAAAACATCCGCCACAAACCTTATTCCTGGCTCAGAAGGTGCACTTGGGATGCTCATTAGATCACAAGCACTTTGATTGAGGGATAAAATACACATACACAATCATGGGGATATACTGCAACATGTTCACACTTTGCTAGAGGGACCTGCAACGCATAAGGCAACGTGTGTATATATATATATATATATAGATATATATATATCTATATATATATATATATGTGTAAAGCAGGATATTACAGAACACTTGCTCAGAGAAGTTATGAAATATAAAGCCACAATTATGTTATTGTATTATATGTATATGGGTTTTGAGAGCTTCCCCTCCTGAGGTGGCTGTGCAGAGTTGGATTTTCTGATAGTGACCAAGAAGCAGATGTATATAAGATTACAGAGCTTTTGGGAACGTGCGCCATTGTTTGAGGTGCCCTAAGTGGGTACCCTGGTAAGTGTGCACTGCCAGAGAATAGTAACTATTAGGCACTTGTTACAACTAGGAGTACCTTTCTCTTGCTCTGTGCACAGAAACGCTGCAGCTTCTAAGCCTTCTCAATGGTGTGGTTTGTTTCTGCTTCAGAATGGCAGATGTTGAAGTCTTTATAGGAACAGCTTGATGTCCTCCTCTTAATGTCACGAACAGCTGAGGCTTCCTGGAGCATGGAGTTGCACAAGGTTCTTCTCCGGGATTTTCTGACGGGGACGGGTTGGCCCTTCTCCTTTTTTTGGGCTGGGCTACACATCCCATTTTCCAGCCCCTGGTTAGGGCTCTCTACTTGTTTCAGTGTTGAAAAGCTTATGGACTGCCTTCTGCCTCTCTCCTCTGTGCCCTTCTCCTCTTGCACCCAGGACAGCCCAATGACCTCAGAATCTCTGTGCAGTCTCATGCTGCGTCTCACCTTCCTACTTGGTGCGGACTGCAGAGTCTCTTCGATGGAGAAGGCTGCATCATCTACAAAATGCGGTGACACAGTAGAGCGGCCATCCTGTGGGCTGGTCTCCACCACGCTGCCCTCCGGGTGGAGGTAAAAAATGGTGGTCCTACGAAGGTTCCTGGAGGACCTTCCAGATGTTCTGGCAGTGACAGTTTCTGTCATTAAGGACGAAATTGTATCATTCAGGGATGAGCTGCTGGTGAGGTTCTCCACTGGCGGCTCCTTACAATCTCTGGCTGGAGATTGGAGTTCACCGCTTACGGGTTGTGGGGCACATGTACTTCCCCATGAAAACTGAGCATTGTGCACAGCATGGAGTCCCTGAGCCACAGATTCCGGTGACACAGCTGATAGCAGTTGTGGAGTAGTTTCCTCTTCTAAAACACGTTGTGACACACACTTACATGTGACAGACATTCTCTGGGAGCTGCAAGATGCTGCCGTACCATTTGATTCTTTCTTCGCCAGGGACGTTGCAATTGTGACAGTGCTACTTGCTAACGGGTTAAGCCTATCCGGCTGCTTCTTTTTCGTCCTCTGTGTCCCTGCAGTTGGGTGAGGCCCTTCACTCCCCAGGCAGCCAATGAGGTGACCGGAATCTAGGACAGGGGCAGTTACTTCTGAGTGATCTGAGCTTCTTGTAGTTGAATTACTATGTACGACTCTCAAACAGCCCTGCTTATTTTCTGGGGTCTGAGCTGTTCCTTCCCAACACACCTGTAATGTATCATTCTCCTGTCTTCCCAATGTCCTAACAAGTTCATTGTCAGACTCCTTGAAAGTAGAATGGTCACTGTTGTCGTGGACTTTTCCTTGGGTTCTACTCTCAGATCCTTTTGTCCTTGTAACCTTCATGACTTCTTTGCTCACATCTCTAGGTCTTGAACACCTACCTAAAATGTGAACAAAATGCAGCAAAGAAAACAGTTATGTAGCAGAAATATAGAAAACAAGGGCAATAGATTTGGTCATTTACAGCTCAAGGAACATTCCCACATGCATTTAGCAGTAGCTTAGGAAGTGTTTGTATGACCTGCAACCCATTCACATTAACTCCAAGCACTATCATAATTCCCTTACAGACCACGGCTGATTTATAGTGAGCTAACGTTTTGAACTTGTCCATATAATGCTTCTCTTACAAAGTCGTACACTTAAGACTCCTTAAAGTGATTTGCAGTGTTACATTTACTACAAAGTATAAAAATTACAGGTACCGTGGAAAAAGTTCCAGCCGGAGGAGGTGGACGGCATGGGGCAAAACTCCGGGAGCTCTGGGATGGGGCTCAGGAGCGGCGTTTTGGAGGCCGTCTCTCGCTTTCCGTACAGGGGTTTCTGCAGATATTTCTGAGATCTTCCTCCGCTCTTCTTCCCTTTCCCACGAGCAGCTCTCAGCTGAGATGGGGCAAAGTAATTAGTGTGTGTGTATGTATATATACACACACACACACACACACACACACACACACACACACACACACACACACACACACACAATCACTAGTGAGCACATTCACATGTCTCAGACAGTTCTGCACCCCTGCCTTTCAACCATTATCACCCAGCTCCCACTGCAGCAAGGGATTCTGGGAAATGACATGCAAATGAACACACGTATCACCGTGTGCCTGGAATATCCATACACATGGAGCCCATTTAAGCAAATGCATCGGCGTTCACGCAGCATGGGACTAGCGAAATATTGCAAGGCAAGAATAAACCAACCTCTCACTGATGATAGTCATTAAGATTGAAACATGCCTGTGAGTGGTTTTGACTTGCTTTGCTTGAGAAAGTTCCCGTTCCGGTACCGAAACGTCGGATTGGACGTCTCGTTTTACTACATGCCTGAATACACTGATTTTGTATTATTCAACTGTAGTGCTGTCTTCACTTACCTGACGCAAGAATGGTAATATATATACACACACACATATATACATACACACACACACACACACACACACACACACACACACACACCTCAACCCCCTTATAAGCTGTGCTTGGGGTCCAAAAAAAATCACATTGCGCTATAAGTGGATCGCGTTAGATATAATGTACAATTGTATGCATTGTACAATAAAGTATTTACGATACAAATAATCGCGATGTAAAGTATTCATAAATACAAAAATTGGATCCACGCTTGTATCACGTTATAAGCGGATTCGCGTTGTAATGGGGTTGAGCAGTATACACACACACACACACATAATTTACACACATTTATTTAAATAATTATAGATGAGAAAAACAAGATTTCCAAAAATTTACATTTAGATTCTCATAATATATGAATGTATACAAAATAAATCTACATTTATATCTAAAAAAAAAAAATTAGGATGTGAAAAGACAGCTAAACAATATATTAAAGTAAAGCTTTCTGGACTGTATTTTTTAAAGATTAATACAATGTGTGCTTTAAAGCAAAACAGGAAAGAATATTTCTAAAATAAATTCCTGGAGGCAGGGGAGGGTTAAAGGAGAAAAAAAAACAAAAGAATTCCTATTTGCACTCACCTATACTAATAAATGGTTAGGAGAGATTCAATCCCTGGGTAAAAACCCATACACCATTTAGTGATACACAATAAAATCAGTGATACACAATAAAATCATTTAATATACAATTATGCAAAGACAAATACATTTTGTTAAAAGAAACAGGGGGTGGGTGCAGAGAGTGGAGTGGGCAATCTGACCTTGTATAGTCAGCACACAGCTAACAGACGCAAATGCTTATTGGTATACCATGTCAGACTACTGCATAAACCCTCCTATCGTGCACTCACTCTAGCATGCTACAAGCGGTGTATGCATGACATAGTCATGGGAAAGACCTCAAGCACGTTAACCTGTGTGTGTAAACTGCTAGCACTTGTGTCCTATCTCAGTGGAAATTGTGCTGTACTGCACCAGTTGGAGGGTTTATGCAGTAGTCTGACATGGTATACCTATAAGCATTTACGTCTGTTAGCTGTGTGCTGACTATACAAGGTCAGATTGCCCACTCCACTCTCTGCACCCACCCCGTTTCTTTTAACAAAATGTATTTGTCTTTGCATAATTGTATATTAAATGATTTTATTGTGTATCACTAAATGGTGTATGGGTTTTTACCCAAGGATTGAATCTCTCCTAACCATTTATTAGTATAGGTGAGTGCAAATAGGAATTCTTTTGTTTTTTTTTCTCCTTTAACCCTCCCCTGCCTCCATACATGTGTCTTTTTCCTGTATGCACCTCCTATCTATATGTATATATTTTATGTACATTTGGTGAGCAGCAATACTCTCTGTCTTAAAATAAATTCCTGAAAGAAAACATACATTTTACTACC
>NW_027456346.1:0-21158 GCF_040206685.1 Ascaphus truei
TGTGAATAGTCTATATTATAACATATAAACATGAATCTAGGATATAGGGTAAGGATCCCCTTTATTGTATTATAGTTAGGGACGTTTCCCGAAATTATTTCGCGGCTCCAGGAATGGCTCCACACTACTCAATTTACATAGGTTCACTATATGCCTCAAAAAGGAGTTCCCCCAAGACGCAGCCCGGGGCATAGCTGGATCAGCCCAGTCGGAGGGTCCATAGCAGACGCTCACCCAGGCAGCTACGAGATGGTATTGATACCCGAGATGGAATACGGAGACACAGAATGGGACATTTGGCCGCGATCAAAACGCCAGCGACACGTCGCCGCAAGCCAGACCCGCCAGGTCTAATAAGTGCATGTTTTAATGTTCTGCGCAAGACCGCTGCACTGCCTAGACCTGTCACACCATCTTTAAATGTCCCATGCGGGTCATTTCAAGATGGTGCCTCGGAGCAGCCTGCGCCAAACATTTAAACATGCACTTATCAGACCTGGCTTGTCAGGCGTGGAAGCACGTGGTGGACATTGCGGCTGCGTTTGTCGCGGCCAAACATTCTAGACTGGACAGGCATGGACCGGCTGAGGCCAAAGGCGATGGAGCACCACCACCAACACTACACAGTAGAGGGATCACTTGGGTAACAAGCAGTAAAGTTTCAGTACCTCCCCATTGGGCTGAGATAGAGGGGCAGCTAGGGAAGATAATACAGACAGCACAAGCAAATCACAGTGATGAGACTATGCACCAATTTATATATACACCATGTCAATGAGATTTAAATGGATGGCGATTAATAAAACTGCTGGTTGCATGTTCGGGGCACCCATCACTGCATGAATCCAGCACCCTGACAAGGTAAACAATACAGAGTAAGCATATTCAAGAGAAAATTGATTTCTCCCTCCACCCCCAAGGTTTCCAGGCTATCCCTGCTTCAGCACAAGTGGCTCAATTAGATATCCTCAAAACCTGACCAGTTTGGGGGGAGGGGGATGGGGAAGAGGAGAGATTTGAGGACTGGAGTGGAGGACCAGCAGATATGAAAAAGCATAACAAGAACGGAGAGAGGCTCTACGTTTATACACAATACAGCGTGCACATGATGTCCTGCCAAAAAACACTGCATCTGCACACAGAACAGGCGTAGTACAAATGTCCACCCACACAACCCATCATCTCTCCTGTGTAAAAATTATGTACAACAAGATCAAGAAAATGAAATGTGGCACAGAGTTTTTTTTTTGTAGGCATGTTCGCGCGTTTTTGAGAAAGGTCCCAGAGATCGAACCACCCGGGACACCAAGAAAATCTACACATACATACTAGGCACTCCATAAAAGAAACAGAATAAAAAATAGGCATGTGCACGTATCAAATGAATAAAACAAATACTTGACCCAAATCAGAGAGTCTGATGAAGACAGCACCGCAGAATAAATGTTCAAAAAAAAGTATGAATTGTAGACCAAAAAAAAAAACAACACGCGTTTCGGTCCAGTATAGGACCTTCATCAGGGCGGTGTACAGTCACGGTAAAATGTGAGGAGTTTACAATAGGGATTAGCCATGGCATTTAAAGTTACTGGCACACCTCAAATCTGCACGACAAGTATAAATACAAAAATACTTCACCCAAACCCCAGGTCCGATAAGGACTTGTTATTCTGGATTTTTAATTAGTCTTTTTGATTTTTCAATTTGGGGTGCCGAGTCTTCATCGGACCTGGATTTGGGGACAGACAAATAACTCATCACTGGAAAAAACACGAACACGCATCCACACAATGGGACCAAGATTAAAACATGCAAGGACTTCATGAACTGTGATTCCACATATGTGGTCTACTTTATCAAATGCCCATGCCGATAGAGGGGGGAGAGGGGGGGAGAGAAGGGAAAACGGCAAGAACACTAGAAAAAAAATGTAAGGAGAAAATCAATGTACATTGTTCATCTATACAGAAAGCGCTCGGCTGCACTACAGAAACTCCTGCGCAAGTTACAGCCACTGGCTAGACATTTCTGGGAAAAGGGTCATGCTTTAGCAACCCCAAGATGTATACCGTGCACGTTGCACACCAGGTCCATATGTATATGCAGTAATTCTACCACGTCGGTACGCAGACGGTTAGAGTTACAAGTTATATATTGAAAATACATCGTATGGTTTTATGGCGAGTCAGGCCAATGACGCCCACCCTAGTTCTTGTCTAAAATTGGGGTTACCCAAGCGCAACCTGCTCTGGGATTAGGGGGCAATTAAGCCATAACCCAACACAACCGTTTATCATACAATGGAGTGTACACAGCAAGAGCCATTCTGCCATAAACACCCCAAGCAGATGCACAAGTGTGACAAAGTTACATTTGCATTTTCCCTATACATTTACTAAATTAGATATTTGGCATACGATACAGTTCAAAGTGAAATATATATTTTTAACCAGTGGGGTCCGCTGTTCAAGTTAAGACCAAAAAAAATAGCACGTTGACTTGGCTACATGTCCGATATCCATTTGTCTCTCAAGCTTAGGAAAAACCCTGTCAAGACTAATCTTTACCTGTGGCCAACTCACCGGAACACGAAGAGGTGGGTCACAATATTATAGGAGTTACAGGGAGAGAGGATAGAGTTGAAGACATTAGAGTGCGATTAGGAGATGGTAAGGAGACACCCAGAAGGTGGTCTTATTCAGTTTCCAATACAGGGGTTTTGGGGAGTAAAACCATGCATCTGAGATAGGAATTCAGGAGTGCCGAATGCCAATAAGGTACGTAAATTCTTTTAAATCCAAATCCATGACATCTCTTGGACAATCTTATATTGTGGTAATTTAGTTAGATTTTCCGTTTTTAATCTCGTTTATTTTAGGAAACGGTCTGCATGGATTATACTGTATGTTTCTTGCAACATCTTTTTCCTGTAACCAAGCACTGCACTACTTTTGTACGGTTTCGTGCTCCAATTGAACATTGCACGTTTCTGAAGCAACTGCATTTTCGGACACATTGTCCGTCCGGCGAGTGGTTGATTGCATCTTTTTCTCCGCACATGGTTACCATGGACCCCTAGCGATTATACGACATTTTTTTATCCTTGGTGATGGAAGCGATTTAAGGTAATATCTGTGAAAGATTGAGCACTGGGATGCTTCCTAGAAAAAGTTTGTAACAGTTCTGGATTATTTATATCCCTGGTGATTTTTGACCTAGCAGGGAGATGTTTCTATTGTCCTACTGAGCAACTTGAATTTGTGCGATACCCATGTATTAGGGACCAATTACACAACATCCTTCATCCTATGCATTATATGTATTTCCCAAATGCTGAACGGGGGGGGGGGGGGGGGGGAGGGGGGGAGACTAAAAATAGTACATACATTACTACACTTAGAGCTGTCTGAAGCCTTAAGGGTCCAAGTTTCACATCCATAGGTGACCACAAGCAGGAGACACTCGTCAAGCACTTTACTTTTGAGGTTCAGTGGAAGGTCCCCTTGTAAGATAGTCTTTGTTTCTTTCAAATGCGCTCTATCCCATCTCCAGTCTCCTATTGATTTCATTGAAGGGGGAAAAAAAAAAGAAAAAAGTTCAAATCTATTGATACTTGCCAGCCAAGGTAGACAGTGACATCTTCTAATTCTATGCCATGCGTTGTGATCTTTATAGATTTGACATTTGTTGATCACTTTGGTCTTGGAGAGATTTATATGGAGGCCCATCTTCTTGTTTCTCCAATTGTTTGCTGGAGGTCTTCTGGCAAAAACATTGTCATCTATAAAATGGTAGACAATTCACTATTGATTTGGACACACACACTATTCTGTGCTATGGATCCAGAAATAGCTATTTTAAACTCTTTGCCATCAGTTGGGGCTGTAATGAGTTGTGCTGATGGAGGCTGGCTTTAAAAAAAAAAAAAAAAAAAAAGGATTAGGAGGATAAATAGGACTCTGAAATGGAAGACTGCACTGAAATCTACAAGAACACAGGCACTACATGGTAAAATTAAAAAAAGACCCAATACGTCCTTTTTACGCATACAGTAAGCATCTCATTATCCCCAGTTGGTCTAGTAAATTGAAGGTTCCAAGCGTCAACCAATGGTACTGGAACTCTGCTCTGAACATTCTACTGCACATACGCAGTAATCACCACTAACCTACTGCGTGTCACTTACTCCCTGTCGCACTCCGCTGAGCTATAAATATAACAGAGAGAAATATACGTACGTCATACAACATGGAATGGGACATTTGGCCGCCACCAAAACACCACTGCAGGACAGCTCCCAGCAATGTCCGCCAGCCCAACCGTTGTCCGTCGCCCATCTGATCCATCAAACCAAGCATGCTGTTCCGACGACTGCATGTCCCAACCGCCGGCACCTGCATGTTTAACTGTCCCGCGCAGGACTGCAACAGCCTAGACAGGCCGCTCTGATACGCCATTTTTTGGAGCCGCCTATCTAGGCAGTGTAGCGGTCTTGCGCGGGACATTTAAACATGCAGTTGTCGGCGAGGGCGGTCGGGCACACGGCAGAGGTTGGGCGCAGGAGCTGACATTACAGCGAAATGTCTCTGTGGTTAAACCTAACCAGGAGTGTTGCTGTGTACAGTATGGGGCAGTGGGGCCCCACTCTGCATCCCTCCCACGGTCCTACCTGTGGTGCGGGGTCCAGCCGTTTGGGAGGGTGGGGCAGGGGGGACTTAAGCCCCACCGGAAGTCAGCCCAACTTCCTGGGTGGTTTCCATCCAGCACACCGAGTGCTAGAGCGCCTGTGCATATAGTTGCACCGGGACCCACAATTAACTTGTTCTACCTGCGACAAGAAGGTCCCCATTCAATATGCTGTGAAGACACTTCCAAACAGAAAAGGGAGGAGTTCTAGTCAAATGAATGGGACTAAAAAGCTTCTCCAGCACAGGGAAAATGCTCACATACTGCATTAGAAAGAAAAAAAAAAAAGAAAAAAAAAAAAAAAAAAAAAAGAAAGGAGAGGGGGGATATGAACACAGAATTCAGATGAATTAAGGAGTTCCAGGAGGGAAGCACATGTCTGAGAACATAGCAAGAACAGGACATGGGGTCATACTTTGAAACTGCAGGGTAGCAGACTCAGGGGGCAGAATAAAAGTGCAGAAATCCCCCTAGAAGACTACAGTGTGAGAGTTTAACTCAATGTTCACAGTTTACCACCTATATCCTGCTCATCAAGGTTTGAGAATCGTGTTATTTATTTTTTTAATCTCTAGCTGCTCAAGTTACCATGGTAACCTTTAAAATGGAGTTCTCCCCAAAGCCCAGGGCAGTTTAACCTCTAGAACCTACAGGCATTTGAAATAGTTCATCTCCAGGAGCATCAGATTTTACACCCCACACACGCTTTGAAAGCAGCACTCTCTCCTGGAAGCAAAGTGCGCAAGTGGCAGTAACATTTTATTTTTTTAATTATTGTTAAACCAAAATAGGGCCCCTACTATTTATTTTAAAGTTGGTGTCACAATGGTAACTGGAGACTTCAGAGGGGTTTTGATTCTCAGGCTGCTCTGTTTTGGCAGATTCCACTGCATCCTGTAAGAGTTTGCAAAGGCAGAGCCCCAAATCTCTCACTCATCTACTGGCTCTCTGATAATGTGACAGGGATAAGGGTAAACAAAAAAAAAAAAAAAAATAAAAAAAAATAATAGTCTTTACAACAACCACTCTCCAATGCAAAGTGTAATCAGGCATGCAATTTGTAATTAATTAGAGTTACCATAAATCCTTATTTAAAAGAGGTCCTCAAAAGCCGTTAGCACATGCAGTCAGTGCTAACGCATGCGGTCGGCTTTGTTTGCGCACAAACGCTGCCCAAGTGTGCGTGGCCGAAAAAAAAAAAAAACACGTTTTAAGATATTTCAAAACTCCTCCTGGACAACAAGCTTCAAATCAAAAGGTGGTCATGTCCAGGAAAATACAGACATATGGTAACTTGAAATTAAACAATCCAGCCCTCCCTTTAACATGGCTAGATTAGTTTATTTGGCTATCCATAAAAGGATTGCACCTTCAAAATAAGGCAATTACAGAAAAAATCCAAAATGACAGATATAAAAAACACAGGAGCCATACAGATGTAGCATCGCACAAATAAGGGGGTCTTCGGTTTGTCAGTTTCCGATTTTGTAGAAAACATGGACAGGCAAGGTGGGTCAAATGAGCATTATTTAAGCACTAATTTCCCGGATTATTAAGACTTTGGGGAGATGAGGCTCTGGCTGTACAAGCCCATACTGAACACAGATTAACCGGGAGGATATTAAACCCTTCCCAAGTCTAACTTTTACAAATACTTATTAGGTGTCAGATGTCAGATTTGGGTAAAGAAAATGGAAGTACCCATGAGACTAATTAAACATATCACTGGAAAAAATATTATATATACACCTGCATAGGAATAGGAACCACAGAGTGACGTGTAATAGGATAAATGTACTGTAGCCAATAGACATTTAAAAAAAAAAAAAAACAGATAAGTACTTGTTTTGTTTACCTTTCAACCGTGCCATTTTGAATAAATCCTTTGAAGAGTAATAGCTTTTGGCGATACAACTGGCAGTACTCAAAGCTTCAACTAAATGGTTAGCATTGCTCGATCTTGTTTGTTGAGGAATGAGGCCATCATCATTCGTCAAACAGATAAACATATATTCACAAGATACGGTTACTTAATGTTTGGCTCTCTTACAATTACACAACCCCCCACCCCCTTTCAATGGGGTTGCCAGGTTGCAGTGAGGGGTTAATAGCAGAATAGCATATGCTGAGCCTCACGCGGTGTTGTAGCAGGGATACTGATGTCACAGGGGAGTATATAGAATAGGAGGAAGGTTCTGGAAGAGGTTCCTGGAGGACAAGAGGCGAGGAGCCTCGGAGAGTGTAGATATAGAGGATGCTCATGAATAGAAGAGTATTCTGTTAAAGATAGGGAAAGTGCCCTTATAGTGAGGACCCCAATTATATGGCCAACGGAAGCAAGCAGGTATTACATAGAGAGAAACAGACACTCCACAGCAGGCAGACTGGAGAGGGCCCTTGGGTCTCAGCGGACCAGCTCTACAGGCGGAACCATCCAAGTAATCTCAATCAGTGGAAAAGTGGCAGTTCCCAATCAGTAATAAAGTATAAGCGGTACCTGCTCAGAACCGGCTAGGATCCCTGTAAGGGCCCACAGCAAACATGGTACAACAGATGTTACCCGAAGTGGGACCGGTCCAATGTACGAAAGGCAGCCAAGTAAATAAACCTCCTATTGAGTGTTAAAAGTGGGCACCTATGGAAACCGTCATGAATAATTACGAGTATATAAAATACCGTGTATGATGTGTCCCCGTGCCTGGAATTGTGAATAAAGACAGTTGTACTACAAAAGTTCCTGGCGCACATAATTTTAACACTTGCCATCTCATCGCCCATACGCCGGAATCCAGCACCCCGAGTTGAGGTAAACTATGCAGAGGAACCAACACTGCGCATCAATGTAAAAATTCCTTGGAGCCGGGCAGGAACACACACACACACACACACGCACGCTATGTTGAACTGCAGTTCAACATAGTGTGTCCCTGCCCGGCTCCAAGGAATTTTTACATTGGTGCGCAGTGTTGGTTCCTCTGCATAGTTTACCACAAGGTCTAAATTCACTGACGTTTTAATTAGCAGATATTGTTTTTCATTGCTACCGATTTACTAAACGGTGCAGAGTCCTACAGATGGAAAAGGTGGAGACCATTTAATAAAAAATGTGCCGATTTGTTCCTTCAATCCCTCTGGTTGAGGCTGGTTTAAATAAAACACACAAATCAAAAACAGACAATAAAAGATGTCCATTAAAAAACTCCAGGGTCAAATTTTACATTCTTCCCCCCCAGAAGCATAAAAATGTTACACCACCAAGGACTCCAGAACAGATATAGCTTTAGTTAATATGTTTGGATCCTTTATAAAAAGAAAAGAAAAAAATGCTGCAAGTTTTAGACCTCTGGCCGAGATGGAATAAAGTGAGCAATTTCTCAGACGCAGGAGGAAAGAAGCACAGGGAGAAGGGGAGGGGGAAAAAAAACCAGTAGGACAATCATGAAAGAAATGTGCTGTAAATATATGAAGCCAAAACAAACATCAAGGACAAAACAGAAGAAAAATAAATAAATAATTGCCGCAAATAACACTTTACTGGTCATGGCACATCTTGTTGTCTGCCGCCTGTAGACACAAACATGGTATGTTTCTTAAATCACTGGGCCAACATATATTAAAGTTTCTATGAGGAAAATGTGGGAAGTGAAAGCAGATAAGTCGCATCATCCCACAACATGAGGGAACCTCCCTCCCTAGGAGAAAGCAGAACATCAATAACAGTGACAAGGATTCTCCTCTAAAATGAGGAAGGGTTGGCCAGCTCCTCTACAGCAGCCAAACCCCAAAAACATTGGGTTGCTAATGTGAGATCATGCTGCTGCAGGGCAACTCCTAGCCTCTGATGTGTTCGAGACCACGTACACACTGCAGTTGACCTTGGAGGAGAAGTTTCTAGTTCTCAAAAATTAGAGACGAAAAAAATAAATAGGGGCAATTACCTACAGTATTTTGGTTTGAATAATTACAGCAGCTCCTTACATTTACAGCAATACAATTATCGAAGATCCTGCTCCACAGGGCATGCAATATGGCTGCCTAGGTCAAGAGAGGAAGTGGTGTAGCTTCCTAAATAGTTGCAATAGCAACCCAACGACGCTTAATACATATAAAACTACAAAAAAAAAAAAAAAACATTTGGGAAAAGGTAGTGAAGAAAGAAAAAAAAATGCAGTAAGCATCCAATACTACAACGGACTTAGTCAAATACATACACAGTATTTACAATGAAATGCTGCTTTAAACACTTCAGTATCAACATGAATTACACCTGCATGATTTTAATAAGGCAGATCATCCGTGCTCTTGGAAAAGTAAATATGCTGGATTTTTCCTAGACAGAAACATATGCATATACATAAGGTTAAGTGTGCATAATTTTTCCCCCCCTTTTTAAACAGCACTGGTTCCTTGCCTCGCCTACCTCAGTTTTTACTTTATACGAGAGAACATAGAACACAAAAGGTGATACCTCTACCAATTGTAGCTATTGAGCTTCTAGTCAACAATTCTTCTAGTAGTTATTACATGAGCAATGATCCATTTTTAAAGGAATTTGTATCTTGCTTTCTAGAAGATAGTGATTTTGTTCAAATAAAGTATGTTCTCCTTACTACTTCTGACTTCACCTCGAAGACTTGCAGAATGGGGAAGCAATAAAATACCCTACAGCCATCTTGTTCTATCTCGGGTCGAAGACTAACGGCAGACTGGGTTAGAGATCATCCTGTGACTTACACCTTAGCCTATTTTAACAGATAATGTCTAAGGCTGCAGCAACGCTGCCGCAGAGCGCACGCATGCTTGACAGCGGTGAAGTCACCAACTCTCCAAACATGAACACACGCTGTCCTGCAAACTTTTGCAAGTGTGATCGAGGGGGGCGTGGCATTGGCTGGATCGTGTGTGTGTGTGTGTGTGTGTGTGTGTGTGTGTGTGTGTGTGTGTGTGTAATTTAAAAAAAAAAATAATCTTATTTACACTTTTTTTTTTAAGAAAAAAAAAAGTTGAATAAATAAAAAGTATTTGTGCACTTATTGACACACTTAAATCGGCAGAAACGGCGCGAAATCTTTATTTTCTGGTCTTCCCCGCTGTCTGTCGGCTCCCCGCCATGCACGCGCTGACTAACCTCAGCCATCTATAACGGCATTTTGCGCGCACGGCGTAGCACGCAGCCGCACTATAGAACAGCCCTAAGTGTGTGATTAAATGAGGGGCAATCAAAACAAAAAAGGTGATCACTATTCTTGAAGTGAATAATAGTTTGTGAAAGTGATAACACACACACACTTTATATTAAAACGTATAAAAAGCGCACTTACAAGAGTGCAGTATAAAACAGGCACATCACACGAACGAGTGTACTTGGATAAGCCCCACAGCCTAGTCGCTCACCACCCCACCGTTGATCAGCCCCCTCTGAGGTGGAGTGGCCACCAGCTGATGGTAACCGCTGTCTCTGCTCTCCGAGACGCGAGTGAGCAGAGACAGCGGTTACCATACATTTTTTACTTTATTGATCTGTGCTATGGAGCCTGGTTTTCACTGCTGAGGTCCGTCCCTCCTGAGCTTTCTGGGTGGTGATACAGCTTAACCGTTACAGACTACAAACCTCCACAGCTTTTTGGTACCGCTTGAAAACAACTTGCATCTCGTGAGTAAGCTGGATATAGAGCCAAGATACAACTCTTAATTGATTCAGCATTTCACTGCACCTGCACTTAGATTGTGTTTTATTTTTTTTGTGTTGCATTCCTTTTTTTTTTTTATGCATACTCCCCCGCCCCGGATTTCAAGTGTGTGTGTGCACGCAGTGCGCATTGAAGGGTGCCGATTCGTTGCTGAAGGGCGCTTAAAAAAATCAATTTGCTCTGTCTCCCCAAGAGCCAAGCCTGGGAGAGCGTATGTGGACGCTCACGAGCCGCGCGAGCATACAGATTGATTTTAACTGAAGTGAGCGCGCAGCGGCAGCATGGACGCAGCCCAATGCCTCTTTATATTCAACACGCAGTGAGGTGACTTCCCAGTGCTTAAGAGCACATCCCCCCCCCCCTCCCCATATGAATGCATTTCTGCAAGTACTTGGACTGTAAGCTCTTTGGGACATATTCCGTTTCCTAATATCTGTATTGCTTTTTCCCTATTATTTTGGCATGTGCATTACTGCTGTGAAGTGCTATACAAATAAATATATGCATCAGTGGCGTAGCTAGGTGCGGGCCCCCAGGCAAAATGTTCCCCCCGCCCCCCCAAGTGGTTGAAAAACACTTTTTTACAGTATACTGCACAGTAACTTCTTTTAATACAGTTAACTACAGGCATACCCCAGACACTCACTTTAAGTACACTCGCGAGTAAGGACATATCGCTCAATAGGCAAACGGCAGCACACGCATGCGCCTGTCAGCACGTCCTGAGCAGCAATACCCGCTCCCTACCTGTACCGAAGCTGTGTGCAAGCGGGGAGACTATAGAGCCTGTTACAAATGCGTTATTAACATCAGTTATGCATGTATATGACGATTGCCGTACAGTACATGCATCAATAAGTGTAAAAAAAGGTAGTGCTTCACTTTAAGTACATTTTGGCTTTACATACATGCTCCGGTCCCATTGCGTACGTTAATGCGGGGTATGCCTGTATAAACAACTGTGTAAAGAATCACAAACTATTTTAAAAATGCTCCAATATAAAGATTGTTATCATGTGTAACCTCAATTGCACCGAGGCGAACACAGACTGAGCAAACTAACATCTACACACCGCAAGCTCACACAGACACCCTTCCAAACAGCAGCACATAGTCACTCCTCTCCCTGATGTCACAGAGCGCAGGGGCGGGCAGAGCTCTGCAGCTCTCCGTCTCAGCATTCATGTGGTGATGTGATCACAAGTCACTGCTAGGAGTGGGCCTGCCAGCAAGCGGTTAACGGACCAGAGGAGGAAGGGGGCCCCGACTTCTGTGGTCCTCTGCTAGACAGCTGGGCCACTCCGAGAGCACGGGCCACGGCTATGCCCCTGATATGCATCATGTTCAACCAGTATGTTCCCTTTGCAGCAGCAGGTCAGCACAGCGGTGCGGATCCAGTGCTGCTACTCGTTACATATTGCATGTAATGTTTTAGGCTGCACTTATCGTGCCGGGGACATCAGGCTGCGGTCGCTGGAAAAATCAAATGGAGATGACTTCCCGCGATCAAGCTGTCGCTCTTACTATAAGTGCACGCGAAGGTGGCAATGCATTTGTTTTGACGCGACGTCAATATAAGCGCAGCCTTATTTACTCGCCATACAGCAGTAAGACCTGCATTTAACGTCATTCCCTTTGGATGTCCCCTGTGGGGTGCTGCAAAGCTCTGTTTTGGGGCCCCTACTCTTTTTAGTCTTATAAGCAGAGGCGGTAACAGAGCAGGTCTATTGGAGGGAGAGAGAAAAGGGGTCTAAAAGACAAGGAGAGATAAGGAGAGATAAGGAACAAAACAAAAAAAAAAAAAAAAGATAGTAGCTTTCCAATATAGGGCCTTATTCCCCAGCAATGATAGTGGTTTATAGCAACAGTAATGCCATTGTACGTGTAGAATATAAAGCACAGAGTGTGTTGTCAACTATGAAATGCATACATTTTCGTAGCGTTTCATTCCCCCCCCCCCAGACTACATCTTATCTGAGCAAATATCTGGTGCAGCAACATTCCCCACTCAGCACAAGTATCTTCCATGTTTTTTTGAAGTTATAACACTGTATAAAAAGAGATAGCAATAAGACTAAAAAAAAAAATAAAAAAAAAAAAAAAGTATTTATAGCTTACAACATAGGCTTATCATTTCTGTCTGAACAGCGGTTTCAAAGGTAGCGTCATAAATGTCACCAACACTGGACAAAATTATTCACAGTTTGTGTATTAACAGCAACACTATTTGTGCACAAGAAACTGGGTATCTGCTTGTGATTCACTATAGCCGGCGTGCGCAAATTATGGGGCACAGTGGTTGCAGAGGCCCCGCACTGTTCCCCATGGAATTTAAATGCCGGGGATCGCGTGAGGTCTCCATCTTCCTTTGTCTCCGACGACGCGTCGCCAAGGCCGCAGCATCATTTGACTCCGGACACATGGTAAGGAGGGGGGCGCATGGGTGAAAGTTTGCGTTCCCCTGTGCAATAGCATACCTAGCAAGTGTGTATTCAGGTGCGTCACTGCAGACAAGAACTTAACAGATCAAGGCACCAGACCGAACGAAGCAGTTCAATAAATATTTTTTATTCCAGCCGGAAGCCAGCAAACAGCACAGATCTATCCTCGCTAAAACAGGGGCATATGGGGGAGAATCCTAGCTGAGTAGGTGCCAAGCACCACATTAAAGGATAACCCGCGGTTTGCTGCGACGCTCCGTTGACGTAGAGACCATCCAGACACCTGTGGTACACTTTGCGGCTCAGCACTTGCAAATCTCCCGCTTAAAGGTCCCGATCTCCACTTCTCCGGCAACACACAATCCCACTTTTGAACCTCCCAGCCTTGTTTTTAGGTGTATCCAGCACAGCCTGGGAACACACCGCTTAGTTCACCTCCATGACAGGATAAGAATGAGCTCTAATCGGGTTCCCCTTACATAGATTCCCAACTGCCATAGGAAATCATGGTAGACAGTATGGTGATCAATCTCAGCATGGATGCCGCTCAGAAACCAGGTCAGGACGCAAGGGCTCGTCTGCATTGGCCAATCGGGCCTGGAGGCGGGACGGAATAAGTTAAAGGGCTTTGGCGGGAAATATAACAGGGCCAGTGAGAGCAGCACCTACAAGCAGGAGCTCTGCAACAGTTTCCCCAGCTGGCGAAACAGCCAAATACTCCGCTTTTTGGGGCAGATGGCCTCTCAGCCCGATCGCTGCCCTCTGCCACTCTGTTCCTTGAATCCTTTCCTCCCCCTCTAGTCCCTGCAATAGCCATTTCTTCAGACATGTGGGCTGCACAAAGTATTTCTCAGCCCCGTATGCACAGACACCTTGGCTATGCTTTACTGAGGGCACAAACATTTTTACACTTTCAGTACATGATCACACCAAGAATAAAGAATACAATGTCAGGATAAGAAAGGGGCTACCGGGCATATAAAAATGGTTTAACTCTGGGATCTGGTGGGCAGATGAGCCCACGGGGAGATGGGCAAGGGGTCAGTGACAGGGCTTAACCTTAATTATGCTGGTTCCTGAGCCCCTTTTTCCGTCACAAGGTGCATCGATATCTACATCTCAAAGTATTTCCTGACAAGTGATTTGCATAAAACCACATGGAGCGTAAACGGCTGAGGCAAGAATTCAATCAACAAGCTTGAGTATTCAACATCAATCTAAACCAAGGCTCAACTACTCCTCCCCATTATTCTGAGTAGTCCTACACAGCGGTACTCATTGCTTTTCTGGGAGGTCACCACCAAGACAGTCATCAATGTACAGAACAGGTTCAAATCCAGGTGTCAGTTCCTTGTGACCTTGGGCAAGTCACTTTCTCCCTGTGCCCCAGGCACCAAAAACAGATTGTAAGCTCATCTGGGCAGGCATTGCATCAATCCTATGGACCATGCTGCCTACTAGACTGTAAATTGTGAAACACTTTGAATCCCATTGGGAGAAAAGTGCTATGTGAACTAAAGTTAATAATAATATCCAACCGTTAATTATTGAATTGCTTAAAAAATACAAATCAAGTAGGCACTTGAAGTTATAAAAGCCATTAAGTAAGAGCTACAGCACGAAAGCCCACATGAGGTTTGATGACACTGTAATAAAATGTTCAAGCTCCTGCTCATAACAGTTTGCGGCTGTGGACTTGGGTGTGCCACATCAGTGAAGTCATGGTGTTATGGCATGATATTGCAACTGTACAAGGGAGTTTAATGAGACCCAATTAAACTTTTCCTTCATACAAACTGGACCTTGCAACTTTACAATTGTCTCATAGGTAGTACCTAAAGAAAAAAAAATGCTCAGGGATACATATATATTTAAAGACATGCCTAATATAGACAAAAGCGAGATTTTACTGCGCTACTTTTAGAACTTAAATGTTTGGGATGAATATCTTTAAAATGGTACAACAAATTAAAAGATCACATGTGGGCACATCCACGTCAGACAGGTCTGCAATCCTGCTTTTCCCCATAATCTCTTAGGCTGCGCCTATAGTGCCGGCGACGCGTGACATCACCGTCAGCGAAAGTTTTATTTCGCTTTGCGTTGCGGGCGACCAGGCTCCTGATTGGTTCAGGGGCTGTCATGAGGCGACAGCCCCCGAAAAATCAAATAATTACGACTACAAAAAATTGCGTCACCACGTCGCGCTTACTATAAGCGCACGCCGCGGCGACAATGCATTTGTTTTCGGAAGACGTCACTAAGTGCGGCCTTAACATACAGTGCTTCAACTGTAGCCGGGATTTCTGGGAAATGACATGCAAAAGGGGACACTGCGCTCATTTGCTTTTTATCCATTTTGAAAAGGAACCCCCTATAAGCTTTCAGTATGCCTGCAGTATTATACAGTTTTCCGCACAGCCTTGTTAAAGAAGTGCAGTCAGTAAACGTACTCACCGACAGTAGTTTAAAATGGCAAGAGTTCGTTTTATTTATTTTTCTGCAATGGGCAAAACATTCGCTAACATTACCAATACTTGCTCAAATTTACTCAGACACCTATTCAGAATTTTTTTTTTAATATATAGTCAACTTGTCTTTTTACCTAATTTCTCAAAATGTCTCATTTACATTTTTTTATTTTATTTATTTATTTTAATATTAAGCCTTGGATCAAAACATCTATGTTATAATGTAGTATGGTGTATGAATTGGTGATTTAGTAGGAAAAGGCTCATATAATGCCAGAGAAACCAATATATCTTGAGCAGCTAAAACAAAAATGTCAATATCCGATTATGTGCAAATACAAGACCCCCTCAGCCAACAGTGTCATTTGATTATAAATCCAATATATGATGGAGGGGGAGAGATGTTTCAGCATCTCAGTGATTCAGTCGCTAAGAGGTTAATAAGCACCTGCTTCAATCACATCTGTTCTTTGTCTGCACGGTGCAGTTAGAAAAGGAGGGAGGAGCAGGGACTCAATGAGCAAGGGGAAGATACTCACAACAGACTTGACCTAATTTTTCGTGTCTGCAGCATCATCACAGTGTAAATTCCCACTTCAGCCATTTAAACGAATATGCAAGCAGCTGTGTGTTCATTAACAAAAAAGCTGGTGTTTTAATGGCAGGTTGTATTTTTTATATTTTTTTATTTTAACTGCCAATTTTTATTTTTTTTAAAGCAAGTAAATAGAGTGGAATTGACGGTGACAAATGCCACTCTGAACAGCTGAATCTAATTAGGTATTGTCAAACAATGGGGACAAAAAAAAATCAAGTTTAGATTTAATCTTCGCGTTGAACTCTCCTTGAATATAAAAATGAATTCAGTTACCGAAAGGTAGAAGAATCAACATTCGTGACTCATAATAGATCTCTCGAAGCTGTCTCTAATAACCTCTTGTGAGCAGTGGGCCTCTTTTAGGGTGTATTATGCAGTACGGTTTCCCACCAGCTTCCTTCCGTGGAGGCATCCAATGCAATTATTAACATCAGGCAAGAGTGAGGCAGAGAATCAGGAAAGAATTACATTCAAAACATAATATTACTATGACAGAGACGTGATCTGCTTTCCTGGGACTGGTATATTCATGCACATGGTTTTATGATTATAACCACATGCTGTATGTAAAAGGAAATGCACCACGTTGCCCTTATAGCAATAGGAAAGCATATGGAATTCGGGCACAGATGTATTACCATGGCTGCGGTTTATTAAAACACACATGCCTCTCCCTTCCTCCCCCACTTTACAGTTGGATTAGGCCAAGCAAGCAGCTGGACGAGACAGTTTCAGACCTTGCTCAAAGGGTTAACTGCATCCTTCCAACAATACCGGATACACCATGTAGAACACGTTAGCAAAAGGAGAAACGATCGGTGGCAATGATATGCTGGGGTTTCACGTCATCTTCGCATTACAGATTACTGGGGCACATAGAATAGTGACGTTCTTCTCCTACTGCTTCATAGAATGTTAAGGTTGTCCCCCAATGTTCCATGGAACGTTGAGGTTCTCCCCCCACTGTTCCATAGAACGTTGACTAAGTTCACCCACTATAATGATGGCTACAGCATGGAGAGCATGCGTTCCACCGACCCGGACACATGTGAGCCTGGTGGTGAGGGGGGGGGGAGGAAGAGAGCCACGCGGTCATCTCCGGCTCAGATTCACATTGGGAGGCGGAGATCCGAGAAAAGACCCTGCTAAACGGATGCCCTTCTGCAACATAGCGCTTTCCCCCCTCCCTCAACACTGACCCATTGATCGGCACTCCACCCCCTCCCCCCTAACTGGATTTCCTGAGCTCTGCCGACATACCCCATTCACAAAACTCCTCTCCATGTGATCAAGCAGACAGTCTCCAATAAGCACGTTGCTTCCTAATAAAGATCCCCGCTAAAGTTTCGCAAGTCCCACTCACTTTGCCACTGGCGGTGCCTCCGCTGACCCCGATCAGGAAAGGCTGCCCATTCTGCGGGGGGTGGTGGGGCAGTGTCTGCTCGCTGTCCCCAGCCATGCTTTCCCGTTCTTTTATGTCTGATCTCAGCTCAATCCCTCCTCCCCTTTCCCTCTAGTCTCTGTGCTGCTGTCTGATTCACGCCTGCTATTAGTACGGCTGTGTCTGCTGCTCCACCTCTTAATGATGATGCCCTGATCTCTTATTTGAAGCATCGGTGGGGGCTGGATCTAGCGAGACCCCGTCACGTCTCTCCCAAACCTCCCCCCCCCCCAGTCGCCGTTTAGCTTGTGTAGGCATGGTGGTGTTTGGTAGGCACAGTGCCAGGCTGCTGCTGTAAAGGGTGGGGGACAAGTTCATGCCTCTCTCAGACCCTTCTCTTCCCAGAGATGCCAACATACATAATTATACTCCTACTGATTTCTGATGCCATTTGTATTGCCAAATCAGACTGCCAGGTGCACAGCAATGGAGGGTACAGCTGTATTTTATTCTTTGTTTCTAAGCAGTGTACTGCAGCAGTTTTCCTCTTTAATATATGTGTGCCCAGGGTCTCTAAAAAAAAGGAGTGTCAGATATATCTTACTCTTAGGCCGTGTTCAGGGTGGCTGTTACGCGCGCACGTCCGTCGCAATTTCAGGTTGTTCGGTGGGAGTTTTCAAACTGAAAATCACCGGCGGCAAAGTGCAGCGTGGACGCTGCTACATTTTGCTGCTACAACCAGAAATGATATTTGGGGCTGCAGTCGCGTCACGTGTGCTGGTTCAGCGAACCAGCTCCGTGACACGTTCGATCCGCCCCCGCCATGCCCCCAAACGCCGCGACCCGACTCCTGCAGCCTGAACACAGATCGCTGGGCTGCAGGAGCACACAGGGGAGGCGCGCACGGACGCTCGCGTCTGTAGCAGCCACCCTGAACTTGGCCTTATACAGATGTAGCAAAGGTTATTGCATCGGCTGGTGTGATATATCACTGCTATTGAATCCTATAGAAAATCAGTGATATTCTGTGTTATAACGCAATATTCTGCGTTATCAGCGGGTGTAATAACCTGTGCCCTATAGTCATAGAGGTCTATGTATTAATGTAGAAAAGTGTGCTTTGATGCACTGCTTCTGCGTCTTAGGCGTTGTCCATGCTGCCGAAAACCGCGCGGATGCGTGCGTGCGCGGCGCGATCACATTGCCTTAAGGCAGCGGTGCGCAAACTGTGGGCGGGAGAATGTGCAGGGGGCGCGCGGGCTGTTACAGAGGCCCCACGCTCTTCCCCCAGGCATTTAATTTAATGCCGGGAGAGGCGCGAGGCCTCTGTAACCTCACTTACCTACTGGCAGCGGGTCTACGGCGACATGTTGCCATGGCAAAGCGGCGTCAAATGACGCCGCAGGGTCATGTGTCGTCACGTGTCGCCATGGCAACGTGTGTCAAATGTCACGTGATGTGACCCGCAACGTCATTTGAAGCCGTGCCTTCGGGGGAGGGGGGGCGCGAACGCTGCGGCTCCCAGGAAGGGAGCCGCAGCTGAAAAAGTTTGCGCAGCGCTGCCTTAAGGCATTGATCGTGCCCATAGACCGCTCGGGCAACAGCAGGAGGGGGCACACATTGCGCGAGGAATCAGTTGAAACTGATTTCTCGGCGCGACTGGCAGGTCACGTGAGCGATTCGCCCAATGAGAGCGAATAAGCTCCATGCCGTCACAGACACGCCCCCCGATGGCACGACTACCATGTCCTGAAAACGCACCCGCTTCACACGGGTGACGTCACGCACGCGTACGCCTCCACACGGACGAAGGCTGTATGGACGCACATGGTGCCTTCGCCCGTGCGGAGGCAGGTGGAGGCTGTGGGAAAGCGGGTGCTTTACCTGGCCATAGTGTATGAGCCGTTGGGGGTGTGTCTAGGGGCGTGCCTAGGCGCGTCACGGAGCTGGTTCGCCCTCATTGGGCGAACCGCTCACGTGACAGCCCTGTCGCGCTTAGAAATCAGAAATCCTGCCTCCGCACGCACGCGCCCGCACCATGTACACGAACACTGCCTTAAGTCAGTCTGTTCTCTCAGCATGCGGACGTGTCCACACGGTCTGCGTTACCCTGGACGAAGCCTTAGAACTGATGTAGAATTTCAGACTTGCGCCGCTTAAGATATGGCCGATTTCTTTTGGTAAATAAAAGGGGGAAAAGAATGGTGCACAGAGACGCAGAATGTGATTCATCTCATTATAATCTGTGCACCATGTAACTCCCCACCCAACTCCTCCTATTGACACTCCCCAATGTGCAGGCTGGGCCAGACAGGACAAAATCAGAGCAAAGTATTTTGCTACATACTGTAAATGGGAGGATGAAGATACCGCAGGTTTTGAGCCGAAATTGACGATATATAGACCCTTGCTGTGTTTGTGACAATGGATGCAATGTCACAGATACCTCTGTATGTACAGTGGCGGATTTCCCACTAGGCCCGGGCCTAGGGCGTGAAATGTTGAGGCGCCAAGATTTCCCTTTTTCCTTTCCCAAATTCAGAGGTCCCGCTCTCTTCCCCACTGATTGCCGAGGAGAGCGTGGGTAGGGTGACAATATGTCCCGTTTTAACCAGGACAGTCTCCTTTTTTTGGACTTTGTCCCGGATCCTGACTTTTTTTTAAAAAGTCCCGATTTTTTCAGCGCTTGCTGGCTGCACATGCACGATCGCCGATCGCCGTCCGCTCATGCGCATTCATGGCCGGAAAGCACAAATCGCGCATGCGCACAAGCGGCTGGCAAGCGCCGACTGAGCATGCGCACAAGCGGCTGGCATGAGCGGCCGCCAAATTGCCTTTCGCACATGCGAGATGGACACTTGCCATTTGCGCAAGCTCTATGGGAGATTGTGTTTGCGCATGCGTGATGGTGCTTGCAGTTCGTACATGCGGGTTGCCATGTGACGTCACAGCGTCATTTGACACCGCAACACTGAAGAAAGAGGAGGGTGGCGCTGTAGGAGGAGGAGGCCCGCGCAGCACCAAGGTAAGTGCCTATGGGGGGCAGGTTTTGAAATCCGCCACTGTCTGTGTATTAAATAATAGCACCGGGAAATACAGACTGCGGAATATACTTTCTCAAGAAGATAGTGGTATGTGTGGGGTAGCTATTTTCCCATGCTGTTTTTTTTCCAGTGATTAAAATGTGTTTCCGTGGGAGTTATGGTGTCTGTATGGTTAATGACGTCGGTGTAGGAAATTACGTATGCGGTCGTCCGAAACGTCCAGTCTCTGAGCGAGTATGTCAGCCTATTTAAGTTTTTTGAATTACATGTATTTGTGTAGTTATATATTCACATTTCATACTTAATTATGCTATGTTTGTAATATTATTGAATACACTTTTTGCATTTTTCTGAACTGGTGTCCTCATTTCTTATATATCATTTATTTGAGGATTGATGTTTTCCCTATATTTCTTGGTAATACATTATATGGATTAATTGGAAGGTGATTCCTTTTAGGGGAAACAGTCTTTATTAATTACTGTTTTCTTAACGTATTAAGCCGTTTCAAATAATCTTTTTTGAGTTTTTTTAGGAAAAAAAACTTTTCCTGTGTTTCATTTTTAACAGGCATTATTTTTAGTGTGTTTATTATTATATATTAAAATGACATGTGTGACATATGTTTACTGTGTGAGAACTGTGGGACCTTTGTACAAACATATAATTTTCAAATCGAAAATTCCAGTGCAAAAAAGAAATACAAAAACTAATATATATATATATATGGTAGTGATTAGTGAACAAGCACTAGTTATAACAAGTGAAAAGTGATTACTATCAATATTGTATGCACATCTATATTATAAAGTCCAACACTGAAAATTATATGTCAATGAGCTGCCTA
>NW_027456347.1:0-21149 GCF_040206685.1 Ascaphus truei
AACCTAAAACTAAAGCTTTTCAGCTCCAGAGACACTCTGCACATCTACAGTATAAATAAAACACACATATCAATACACAATCATTCCTTACCTTAGCGGCTATGTGCTACGGTAACGAAGCAGCATGAATGTATTTTTAATAATATTGTACAGTGAGCAGGGGGTCTCTGAGCCACAAATCAAAGCTCAGGGGACCCCTGCTCCTGCACAATATTATTAAAATACAGAAATGCTGTTTCATTACCATAGCGTATAGCCGCTAAGGCAATGAAGGGTTAAGGCAGAATAGCATGTTTATTTGGGACAATTGCCCCCAATAAATATGACAATAAACAACATACAATTGCCCCCTGTGTATTTAAAATACAAAAACAAGAATAAATACATTAAATACATATAGCACTTACCCATTACCGGTTGCCACGATGAAGGCCATCCTCATCTTCATCCTGCCCATGGCCCCTCCGCTGCTGCAAAACAGACACAAGAATGAAAACATCCAAAGTAATGTCCCCTAACCCCTTAATCACCATAGCGGTTATTAACCGCTACAGTCATTAAGGGGTTAACCCACCCTCACCCACCACTCGGGACGCCTACATACCCTCCCACACTAACCCCCCACCCCGTGAGGCCTAACCACCCTCACCCACTACCCACAAGGGAGGCCTACCCACATACCGTTTGGGAACCACGCCCCTACCCCCAGTACCCACAATAAAAACAATACAGTGACCCACAATAAACATCATTATATTTAATAAATACATTACCCACCCCCTGTGCCCCCCCAAATATACAAGATTTATCCTTTTACATACAGGGTTCATAACGCAGCCCCACGCGAGTCTCCGGTTGGCTGGCGGGCACCTGACTGACAGGTTCTGGAGCCCTGCTGGTGGGTCCCGCCAGCACTATAGCCCCCAGGTGGTCTCCTTGGGTCTCCTTGGGTCACCATGTTCCACAATTGGGTTCCCACGGTAGGCCCAAGGATGTCTGGGAGCCCCGGGTCAGACCCACAGGTGTCTGTGGGGCCTCGGGTGGTTCCCACGGGGGTATGGGGAACTCACAAGTGCTCACTACGGGTCTGCGGTGCCCCCACAGAAGTGGGACCACACATCTTCATCCCCGCACCAATGGGTCGGCGGTGCCCCCACAGATGTGAGGCCACCGCTTCATCCCCGCAGACTACGGGTCCACAGTGCCCCCACAGATGTGAGGCCACCGCTTCATCCCCGCATGTGTCACCCGTGGAACCGCCAGCCTGATACCCGTGAGATACCCGAGGAGACCCACAGGTGGTCTCCAGAGGTCCCACGCACAACCATGGAACAAACCCTGAATGTAAAAAAAATAAACCTGGCCTATACATTCAATACATTCCCTCCCAACCCCCAAACACCTACAGTACAATAATGTGCAAAATAACTATTATCCAGATAGGGATAATAGATTATTTGCCCATTATTAAAAAAAACATTAACTAGCATATTCAAATAAATTAAGTACTACTGACCTTATCAATAAGAAGTCTCAGACGCCAGCAACATCCTTGTCTTGCCCACAAAAAACATAGCCAATACAAAGCCAATACATTGCAATTGCATTCAGATATCAATTAACCCCTTAAATACCATATCGGATAACATCAAAGGTAATTAAGGGGTTAAGCCACACTGGCCCGATACCCACCCTTCACCCATGAATTAGTACATTGGCTTCATCATGCAAATAGCTAAATATATATATATATATATACAGAGAGAGATATATATATATATATATATATACACACAGAGATGGTTTTCTGGGTATGCACCTTAACCCTGGCTGTGCTCAAAGCTGTGACCATGCAGCAAGCTTAAGCCTATAGGGAACCATGTTAAAATGGTTATTGAGGCAAAAAGTGACACTGTGTGCTCATTTGCATGTCATTTCACAGAATCCCTAGCTGCAGTGGAAGTGCTGTATGCTGGGTGATAATAGGAGATAATAGGAGATAATAGGAGAGAGAGAGAGAGAGAGAGAGAGAGCGAGAGAGAGAGAGCGAGAGAGAGCGAGAGAGAGAGAGAGAGAGAGAGAGAGAGAGAGAGAGAGAGAGAGAGAGAGAGAGAGAGAGAGAGAGAGAGAGAGAGAGAGAGAGAGAGAGAGAGAGAGAGAGAGAGAGAGAGAGAGAGAGAGAGAGAGAGAGAGAGACGGAGCATGGACGGTCGGCCAGGGGGGATCGCCATAATAGGCTTAACCCCCCTGCTGCTATTAGGGCGTCGCACCGAAGCTCAGAATGACGAGGACGAAGACGGCGGTGATGGAGAACCGAAAGCAGACCATCAGATTTATGGTGGTTGAGGCGGAGAGAGCCCGGGTGAGACTCCAGTGGAGTGGAGGAGATCTTGATTGACCTGGTGGAGATGAAGATTGAACAAGTCTACTGTCTGGAGGACTTCAAAGAAGAGGGAATCTTTGATGTGACCTTACGCAAGGAGGAGGACTGCTTGAGTGCATATGAGAGATGCAAGAAAAACGCGAGTGACCAGAGGATGAAGGGGATCACTGTTATCCCCAGTTTTTTGTTGGAGGAAAGAAGCATAATTGTGCACATGTATGATCCTTTTGTGAAGAAGGAGGAGATAGCCTTGTTTTTGAGACATTATTGTGCAACTGTAAGAGATGGTGAAGAACTTTCGAATTGCTATGGGATATTTAATGGCAATCGGGAATTTCACGTACGTCTAAGACCGGACCCAGCATGTGCAGGGGGAGTGATGCACCCCCCTGCTGTTTTCAAGGTGGGTGGGAAAAAAGGCTTTTTGGAATATTGGGGCCAACCCAAGAGATGTAAGAACTGTCAACAATATGGACATTTGGAAGAGAGATGTGGGGAGGTGGGAATGGTGTGTCACAACTGTGGTAAAGAGGGTCACGTGGCTGCAAAATGCAGAGTACAAAAGAAATGTGACTTTTGCTATGAGTCTGGACATTTGGCGAGAAAGTGTTTAAAGAAGAGTGAGATTTGGTGCACAAAAAGGACAAGTACGATGTCATCAATTGTGGGTAATCGTGCTAGACAAATGACGAGACAGAGTCCGGAAAAGACTAATGTACAGGTGCAGAATAGTGAGAAAGGTCAGCTCAGAGGTTATGTCAGTGAGGATGGAAAGGGAAAAGAAGGAGAGGCAGGAAAAGTTTTGGAGTTTGTGAGTGAAATATTGTGTGAGTCTGAAGAGAAGGAAGTATATCAGCTTACAACAGAGGAGAGGTTATTTTGTGACTTTCTGTGTGATTATAAAGAGAATGAAGAATGTCAGCCTAGAGTAGAGGAGGAGGTAGAGGTTGAGAGGGGAAGTAAGAAGGGTCTTTCTGTGGAAAGGGAAAAGTTAGTGGAGGAAGACTGTGAAGACGATTGGATAATTATACATGCAGCAGAGGTAGTAGCAGCATCCTGTAAAGCAAAAGAAGAGGAGAGGAGGAGAGAAGAGTTTTGTTCAGGGGAAGAGGTGGAAAAAGTTTTGGAGTTTGTGGGGATTGTAAATGGGGAGGAAATAATGGAATGGGTGTATGTTAAAAAGCAGGAAAAGCAGAAAAAACAGAAAAAGAAAGCAAAAATAAAGAAAGGAGGTTTAGAAAAGGAATAGAGGTATAACATTATGTAAAGAAATGAAGAGGAAAAAGAGAAAGAAAATGTAATGAGAATAGTATATATAGGGAGAATATGAGAATCTAGGTGGTGTTAGTTGAAGGTGTGGAAAAGTGGTTTTGTTGTTGTGTGTTTAGAAGGAAAAGCTGTGGAATGACAAGATAAATTCTGACCTTTTTTGTAAAGAAAGTAATGTATTTACAGTATGTGTTTTTGAAGAAATGTAATTATGTGATTTATTATCTTTTGGAAAAGTTCTCATTTTCTGTTTGTAAATATATGTGATGTGAAAAAAAAAAAAAAAAAAAGGTTGAAACAGCTGTCTGTGGGTGGTTTTCTGGGTATGCACCTTAACCCTGGCTGTGCTCAAAGCTGTGACCATGCAGCAAGCTTAAGCCTATAGGGAACCATGTTAAAAATGGTTATTGAGGCAAAAAGTGACACTGTGTGCTCATTTGCATGTCATTTCCCAGAATCCCTTGCTGCAGTGGAAGTGCTGTATGCTGGGTGATAATGGGGAAAGGCGGGGTTGCAGACCTGCCTAAGACATGCAGATGAGCATACAGTTATATTTGCATATTTGCATATTTGCTTTCCTGTGGAGGGTTTTTGTCACTTTTTTACTCACCATAACTTAACTCAGTATTATGATATATATATATATATATATATATATATATATATATATATATATATATATATATATATATATATATATATATATATATATATATATATATATATATATATATATATATATAATACACACTACACACTACAATACAATTAAATTCCTTTCATAATCCTAACTGATATTACAATCAAAAAGATCAAATGCCAATCAAAAACCTCAAATCACAATCAACACATTGCATTAACATTGTATATATGATGCATATAATCTAAGCACCATATACATTCTGCAAATGAATGTTTACAATAACATTGCAAGCAAAATACAGAGAAGTCCAAACAAATATACTATTGTAACCAATCCGGTAAACATAAATCAATTACCATTCATTAATGGCATCCTTAAACAATTTGCATTCCATCCCTAAACAATTTACATTCCATCCCTAACAATTAAACAATAAACATGTCACGGCCCAGTTTATTCTAACATTTACCCGGTCTGGGCCGCGACAGATACCGGGCGTGCGCCGCATTCTCCCGCGCACGCGCTGGAGCCTCAGAGGATCGGTCCTCCGATCGGGGCTTCCCCCTCCCCTCTCCGGGTCCGCCGGGTCCCCCGGAGCCCCCACCACCATCCCCCACATTAGAGGAACCCAGGGCTCCCTCGGGGAGCCCTGGGCACGCACGCCATGTGCGCACGCTCCCGATGAAGTGTGACCACGCATCGATGACGCGCGGCACACCGAGGGAAAAAAACGAGCAAGCCGGGAAACCTCCCGGCTTGCAGCACTAGCCGAGTGAGGATAAAGTGTGCCGCCTCTGTACAAATGAAACCTGCAACTGAACAATGTAGACTGTGAAAATATATAACTACCAACAAGCATTAAAAATTGACAACCAAGGCTAACCCTGACCTCTAATACAACATACAATAGCAACGATTACATCTATCTAATTTTAAAATACTTTAAACACATTGAAGCATAGATGCATAGTCAAAATAATTAAAAACACATCAAATCAAGCTTTTAAAACAGTATCATTTCTTACCCTGTATGTATATATCTCTCTAGACATACATACATACATACATACAGTGGCAAGAAATGATATACCACAGATAATTAAATAAACATGTAAAGAAAAGAATTTAAAAAAATTAACTAGTTCAATTAAATACATTTCTTTACTTCACTTACCATTACTTGCCCCCACCGCCTCCCGTTGAACTGGTTACTCACGATCAAAACCACCAGGCACAGGAACCCATAAAATAACAAACCATAAAAAAATAAACATTAAACTAAAAATCCAAATCAATCCACAAGTCTTCTTCTTGTAATCTATCTTCATCTGTATTCTTCTTTCTTCTACCTTCTTCCGGGGTCTTCTTCCCGTCTTTGGCCACGCACTGGTCTTCTTTCTTCTCCGGTGGTCCTTCCTCCTCGGCGTCTGGCTTCAAAATGAGACGACATAGGCTTTTAAAGGCCTATGACGTCACATTTTCGTCATATGGTTCCCACGGCCCTGATTGGGCCGTGAACACCATGTGTTTTGGCCGATAAAAAAAAAATGATGACGTCACTTAAAGGTTAAAGGTTCCTCTAATGTGGGGGATGGCGGTGGGGGGCTCTGGGGGACCCGGCGGACCCAGAGAGGGGAGGGGGAAGCCCCGATCGGAGGACCGATCGTTCGAGGCTCCGGCGCGTGCGCGGGAGAATGCGGCGCGCGCCCGGTATCTGTCGCAGCCGAGACCGGGTAAATGTTAGAATAAACTCGGCCGCGATAGTATATTGTTTAATTGTTAGGGATGGAATGCAAATTGTTTAGGGATGTCATTAATGAATGGTAATTGATTTATGTTTACCGGATTGGTTACAATAGTATATTTGTTTGGACTTCTCTGTATTTTGCTTGCAATGTTATTGTAAACATTCATTTGCAGAATGTATATGGTGCTTAGATTATATGCATCATATATACAATGTTAATGCAATGTGTTGATTGTGATTTGAGGTTTTTGATTGGCATTTGATCTTTTTGATTGTAATATCATCATGTGTGGCCCTTCACCATCTCTCTCTCTCTCTCCTTGTCCGCTCTTGATCACCTCCCGCTGTCTGAGATGGCGTACCCCCCTAATAGCAGCATGAGTCTTAAGTCCCTTCCGGAACGATAACTCAAGGCCAAGGGGGCACAGTCTCAGCTAAACAGCTGTTTCGACCTTGATTGGTCTCATCAGTGTGGGGTTGATTTTACTGGGAAAGCAAGAGAGGCTATGGGATAGGCTAAACCATAATACTGAGTTAAGTTATGGTGAGTAAAAAAAGTGACACAAACCCTCCACAGGAAAGCAAATATGCAAATATAACTGTATGCTCATCTGCATGTCTTAGGCAGGTCTGCAACCCCGCCTTTCCCCATTATCACCCAGCATACAGCACTTCCACTGCAGCAAGGGATTCTGGGAAATGACATGCAAATGAGCACACAGTGTCACTTTTTGCCTCAATAACCATTTTAACATGGTTCCCTATAGGCTTAAGCTTGCTGCATGGTCACAGCTTTGAGCACAGCCAGGGTTAAGGTGCATACCCAGAAAACCATCTCTGTATATATATATATATATATATATATATATATATATATATATATATATATATATATATATATATATATATATATATATATATACAGTGTTCGACAAACCTATACATTTGCTCGCCCCGGGCGAGTGGATTTAACCCCCGGGCGAGTAAATATTGGCCCAAGCAGCACACGTTCGGTGCTAGGTGGCAAGTAGATTTTTTTGTGTGGCGAGTAGATTTTTTGGTGATTTGTCAACCACTGTATATATATATATATATATATATATATATATATATATATATATATATATATATATATATATATATATATATATATATATACACTGGCGACACACTTTATTTGAGCTCGGCTAGTCCCACGAATTCGGGTATACCCGGGTGTATTGAGGTTTGTGACTGTTTTCTGCCCGAGTGCATTGGGTTATTTTCCAGGCAGGGATTGAAGCATTTTATTCCCGCTGGCTGCAATACTGCACAGTATATATATATATATACTGCATTACAATTCATGAATTTATGCCATCTGGTAGACACGCGAAGCATTGCAGCCTATTAAATCCTAATCATTATCATTTAACAGATCAGCCGCCCGTCAGCCAGGCATGAACCCAGGCTGGGAAGGCAAACACAACGGGGCTTGTCAGAGGTGAGGAGCGGCGCATTCCAGGTATCTGCCAGGTACATACTGGGTATTTGCTTGAATAAAGTGTGTCTGTGCAGTATATCTCTCTCTGTATATATATATATATATATATATATATATATATATATATTTATCTATTTGCATGATGAAGCCAATGTACTAATTCATGGGTGAAGGGTGGGTATCGGGCCAGTGTGGCTTAACCCCTTAATTACCTTTGATGTTATCCGATATGGTATTTAAGGGGTTAATTGATATCTGAATGCAATTGCAATGTATTGGCTTTGTATTGGCTATGTTTTTTGTGGGCAAGACAAGGATGTTGCTGGCGTCTGAGACTTCTTATTGATAAGGTCAGTAGTACTTAATTTATTTGAATATGCTAGTTAATGTTTTTAATAATGGGCAAATAATCTATTATCCCTATCTGGATAATAGTTATTTTGCACATTATTGTACTGTAGGTGTTTGGGGGGGGGGAGGGAATGTATTGAATGTATAGGCCAGGTTTATTTTTTTTACATTCAGGGTTTGTTCCGTGGTTGTGCGTGGGACCTCTGGAGACCACCTGCGGGTCTCCTTGGGTATCTCACGGGTATCAGGCTGGTGGTTCCACGGGTGACACATGCGGGGATGAAGCGGTGGCCTCACATCTGTGGGGGCACCGTGGACCCGTAGTCTGCGGGGATGATGCGGTGGCCTCACATCTGTGGGGGCACTGCCGACCCATTGGTGCGGGGATGAAGCGGTGGCCTCACATCTGTGGGGGCACCGCCGACCCATAGGTGCGGGGATGAAGATGTGTGGTCCCACTTCTGTGGGAGCACCGTGGACCCGTAATGAGCACTCATGAGTTCCCCAGACCCCCGTGGGAACCACCCGAGGCCCCGCAGACACCTGTGGGTCTGACCCGGGGCTCCCAGACATCCTTGGGCCTACCGTGGGAACCCAATTGTGGACAATGGTGACCCAAGGAGAACACCTGGGGGCCATGGTGCTGGCGAGATCCACCAGCAGGCCTCCAGAACCTGTTTGAAAAGGGCTGCTGGCACCCTGTAGGTCTGTCAGGTGCCCCACCAGCCCACTGGAGACTCACGTGGGGCTGCGTTTTGAACCCTGTATGTAAAAGGATAAATCTTGTATTTATGGGGGGGCACAGGGGGTGGGTTATGTATTTGTTAAATATAATGATGTTTATTGTGTGTCACTATTGTTTTTATTGTGGGTACTGGGGGGGGGTTCCCCAACTGTATGTGGGTAGGCCTCCCTTGTGGGTTGTGGGTGAGGGTGGATAGGCCTCAAGAGGTGGGGGGTTAGTGTGGGAGGGTATGTAGGCGTCCCGAGTGGTGGGTGAGGGTGGGTTAACCCCTTAATGACTGTAGCGGTTAATAACCGCTATGGTGATTAAGGGGTTAGGGGACATTACTTTGGATGTTTTCATTCTTGTGTCTGTTTTGCAGCAGCGGAGGGGCCATGGGCAGGATGAAGATGAGGATGGCCTTCATCGTGGCAACCGGTAATGGGTAAGTGCTATATGTATTTAATGTATTTATTGCTGTTTATGTATTTCAAATGGGCACATTCACTATTATCCCTTGTGGATAATAGTAATTGTGGCCATAACTATATTGTATGTGTTAAGGGGGGGGGTGGGTTATTTCTTTATAAGTATGTATGTGTTTATTCATAAATTTGGGGGGGGCACATAATTGGTACTGCAGGCCTGCTGGTAACACCCGAGGTCCCCCGCCGGTCTATAGTATCATTGATGTGCTTATATGTGTATGTTAGGGGTTATAGGGGTTGTTGTTATATATATATATATATATATATATATATATATATATATATATATATATATATATATTTATATATATATTTATATTCATTTATGTATTTATTCATTTTTATTTATTTATTTATTTATTTAGTGTGGGGTTGCTGTGTGTGATTTCTTTTTATTGTGAGTAGCGGGGGTGGGTGAAGGGGGTATTAGCCCCAACGGTGGTTGTTTAGGGCTTGCGGGGGGGGTAGCGGGAGTGGTTAACCCCTTCATGACCGTAGCGGTATTAACTGCTACGGTCGTGAAGGGGTTAAGTGCACCCGCAACCCCCCCCGCAAGCCCTAAAGTCACACCAAGGGCAAAATACCCCCTTCACCCACACCCGCTTCCCACAATAAAGCTGGCACGGTGGGTTAACCCCTTCATTGCCTTAGTGGTTACCCGCTAAGTTAATGAAGTGGGCTGTACATGCATTTTTCCTGTCTCGGATGCATGCCGGGGGTCTCCGGTGCTGGTATTAATGGATATCAGCTCTGGAGACCCCCGGCATCAATCCCAGCCAGGAAAATGGCTGTTTTTTTTTTTATGGCCCCTCTCGCCGCTCAGCTCCAGCTTCTTGCCAACTTTTTTTGGCGGAGCTATTTGGAGAACATCTCTCCATTTTAATGGCGCGATCAGAGGCGAGATGCTGATCGGCGCTTCCTGCATACTGCGGGTTCTAAAACTGGCGAGATATTGCTTCTCGCCACCCGCGCGGCGAGTTTTTAAAAGAAAAAAAAACTGCCGGTTTTTCCTCATCTCGCCAGTTTCTCGCCATTTACTGCATTTCTGTAGGCATATTTGGAGAAAACCTGGCGAGATAGGGCTTCTCGCTGCTCTCTGCATAGGCCCCTAAGTCAAAATTGACTACTCACATTCAAGTAATCAAAATCACGCAGTCATCCAACTTAAGGGGTGGATGCACCCTATGTGATTGCAGCAGCCACCAGCCACCACCTCCAAGGAAGAAAAAATGAGATACCATATAGTGTAGAGGGTAAAAATTCTAATAGGGAATATACAAATGAAGGCTTACACTTAGTACAGTCAAAGAAGGCAATAATGGATAGCGGATAACGGATATCCCTTGGGTCGCGATCCCCTAGGTTGCTCGTTCTCCTCCGCTCCCCCGGAAACACTAGTATCCATGCCGGGGCTCCCGTTACGTCACTTCCGGTGCGCCGAGAACCACCGGATCTGGTGATAGAAGTGGGTCCTTGGTGTTTCTTCTCTTGGTTGTTGGTAGGCTGGAACACTCAACGCGTTTCGTCGTTATCTCTTACGACTTCGTCAGGAGTGTCTATTGGCTGCTCGGTCTGATGTTATATACCCTAAAGCCCTCCCTCTTACTTATATCCTATTGGCTAATTGTAATGACGTCACAGATATAAACAGAGTGGGTGGGTATAACGCATTAAATACATTACTACATCCTCCCTTTCCTAATATCACAAATACAATATAAAATGAAATAAAAGGGCAGGATTTCAAAATTTATACATAGGATAGTAATGTATTTAATGTATACCCACCCACTCTGTTTACATCTGTGACGTCATTACAATTATCTTTTCTATTTGAATATCTATGGGATAAGCATCTGGATACCTTTGATATGTGAGTGCTGGTTGCTGAAATTATCTATCTATCTATCTATCTATCTATCTATCTATCTGTCTGTCTGTCTGTCTGTCTGTCTGTCTGTCTGTCTGTCTGTCTGTCTGTCTGTCTGTCTGTCTGTCTGTCTGTCTATCTATCTACGCCCCATAGTGTATTATTGTTCATTTAATTGAAGGGGGGGATGGAGGAGGGATTAAAAACACTCACAAAGTAGATGTGAATAACAAGCAATTTGTGATAAAAAATCACCACCGAGGCAAGCACCGTCCCGTGTCACGTCAGCAGTCCAACAGGAAATCTTCAAACGATTCACCGGATAGCGTTCTTCCTCTGATCGATCAATAAATTCCTCCACGCAATGTGGCATTAGAGTAGGGCCTTAATGAAACACCATACACAGTCCGGCCGTAAAGCGTGCATGTAACGTGATGACGTAGTGTCTTGGTGTACGTCCCTGACGCGTTTCGTCACAATACTGCAAGTTTATCAAAGGGAAATGACATGAACAGTGGTAGCTGCAGATATATACCAGAGTGTCTCAGTTAATTGGTGCAACAGTTTAAATGGCCAGACCCCCCAAATTACGCAATTGGCTATGAAAGACATTACATTCAAGCTCTATGGGGGGGAAAAATATACATAACATAAAGGAACACCCTAGCATTCTCAATATTAATAGTATACGTGGTACAATAATAGCAACCAATATATAAATAAGCAAAAGAGAGACCATGCTGTTTAAAACTATTAAAACATAATAAACTAAAATATGCAAATAATATACAATAAATAGCTGTTTAAATAATATACAATAACTTTCATTAAAAAATAAAAGGGATAAAATAATTGTTTATATACATTAATATGTGTAAATAAACCTATAATATAACCATAAATACACATGTATAAACACAGATTAATTTTCATGAAACCTACAGTATCAATAAAAACATAATGATCTATTTTTTATGTGTATATATATATATATATATATATATATATATATATATATATATATACACATCTACACACAACAATGCATGTATAAAATCTTTATATACACATACATATACTATGTGCACATTGGAGAGAGGTGTTGATAGTGGATTTATTGTCACTGGACAGGATAAGGGATGAAGGGGAAAGGGGAATGGGAAAGGGGAGGGAGGGAGGGAAGAGGGAGAGGGTGGGGTAGGGGGAGGGGGATTTGGGGGGGGGGAGAAGGGAAAGGGAAAGAAAGGAAGGAAAATGAAGGAAAGGGGATACAGATGGGTATCAGGAGGTGACCCAGAGGGCACAGAACCAAAACAGGACCTAAAGACTCATACCAGAGTACTGGTATCTAAACATTCATTTAGACCACTGGGGGCAAGTGTCCCAAACCGGTGGATCCAGAATGTCTCCGTTCGACACAAAGATTTAAAATGATCCCCTCCTAGAGCAGAAGGAGGAATGTGCTCAATGCCCATAATAGTCAAGGAACCAGGATCCTTATGGTGTGTACAAATAAAATGTCTTGGTAAACTATGGGTAGTAATACCATTGATCACATTCCTCCTATGCTCCAGGAACCGAGTACTAAGGGATTGAGTGGTGCGGCCAACATATTGAAGGCCGCAACCCCATTGCAAAAGGTAGACAACAAATGTGCTCAGGCAGTTGATATTGCCTTTAACACCATTTTGTCCACCCTTCTGAAGGGAGACAAACTCTGATTTGTTAACTAAGTGTTTTCACGTGATGCAGCGGCCCCTACCACATCTATGGTTGCCTATTCGGCCCAGAGGTGTGGCATTGGTAACTGCAACAATAGGTCTCAATTTAATCGGAGCTAAAGTATTCTTGATGTTTTTTGCCTTAATATAAACAATAGGTTTTTTCTCTGGAAGAATGTTGCCTAAATGTGGATCGCACTTTAAGATGCTCCAATGGGTATTTAAAATACCCTGAATGGATCTAAAGGATTGATTAAAAGTGGTAATAAACCTCGAAACCCCATCAGCATTAGCTGATCCATTCCTGGGAATATTGTAACCTGTATGTTTATTAATGGAGCGTTTAGATTTCTTAAGTAATGTAGATCTATCAGAGGCCCTGTGTCACGAGAGCTTGCGACAGGCTGTAATTTACACCAAAACTATATATATAAATATATATATATATACCTGGGTTTGAACTGGGACGAGACTTAAGATATAATAAAGTGATTTTATTCCTTGATAAAGGTGAACACAGCAAATATGTACAAATAACACGCAAAATATAGACACTTACTTAAAGATTATGGCAAGAAAGCCAGCAGGATTACAGACTGCCACTTCTCCCATTTCCCAGTTGACATCACAGCAAAACAGGTAGGACACATGCATGCATGAAGATCATTTGCATGAAGAACAATGAACAGCATGAACACATGGGTAAAGGGTGGCTTTGACTTATATATCATTTTAACCCCCTCTTTCCCAGTTTACGGCCCCGTGCCGTCTAGTAAAATCCTCTTTGAAGCTTTTGAAGCTAGGTGGTCAGTGTGAAAAGTTCCACTTCCTCTGGTTAATTCCTTTTGTCCGTTGGGCCAAGCATAAGCAATTAGCCACTAAGTCTTTGATGATCAGGTTTGTAAATTCTCCTTTCCTGCTCATCACAACAGGGGTTCCTCAGACTCAACCAAAATTTCATATTTACTGCAAATCATTGCATAACTTCCGTTCCGTAATACACACAGTCAGGTGAGATATATTAATACGGTCTGTGGCACCTGACGGTCGCAGGAAGACCAAAAATTACATTGTAATATGAACATTAATAGAGATATTAATATCTGGCCTTTAGCAGCAGTTACATATACAATGTTTAGACTCCCCAAGATCGGCTGACTCCCGCCAATACACTTATGTAATTCTTAGCCGGTTCAGCCAAGGACATCTCATAGTATTCTTATATTTAATAAAGTTACTCACTTTTGATATCCTGTTGGGGGTAGCCCCCCCCCCCTGGCCCCATCAATAAAACCTTTTGAAGTGGGCTATTGCTCTTTGCATAAACAATTCCCCTAGGAAGCCAGGCTCCAATCTGGCCAATTCACACCTCCCTGTTGATATGCACTGGGAGAGAGGAAGCGTGCATAGGCAAGTGACTAGACTCAGATGAGGCAAACCATTTGATTTCTGGACATTTCCACAAACCGCAAAAAGTCACTTTATCAAAAATATATGTCCCTCTTATGACAAAGTTATATTTTTAATATGTGTGTACTTGGGGGGTGACCCGGAGGCTGTACCCCAAGGCTCAGAATACCTTGCTGGCAGGCAAGACAGGTTAAAATATTCCCCTCATGTTCCAGACATCCCTGCCCTGCAGCTATTCCTCATAAGAGGCCACCCATACAAGGCAATCCACTTACACGCTGACACAGGCAGTTGCAGGCCCATGAGGCAAAGGGAATACACAGATAACGCATTAACTAGCCCACTGGGCTTACACATTTAACCCCTGATGACCCAGTGTGTGTGTTATGCAGGTACAGATTAACCCAGACATTACAATGGAACAGGGAAGAATACATTTACAGGTTATAACAAGGGTAAAATCACATTTCTGGGCCTCAGCCCAGTTAACCCCTTGTCTCCCTGGCGACGTTAGAGGGGGGCCCTTGGGGGGTAACCCCGTTAACCCCGGGCCAAACCCTCCCTACCGCCACACCCTGACCCATGCTGAAAGAGTCACCAACAAGACCGGGACCATAACCAGATTGACCGAGCCATGCGGAAGGAGAGTGCCAAGTGTGAAAATCCACTGGCACTCTCTTTGCAACAGGAGTCTCTCCATGTCTCCACCCCACATTCCCAGTGAGACATGATCAATTGCAAAGGCCGTAAGGAGACTGAAGTTGGAATCATGGAAACTTTTAAAGTGCCTCGCCACTGTAGTGAGTTTTTTACCCTTAAGGTAATCTTGGTCTGCGTTTTTGATGTTTCTAACATGCTCAAGGACGTGGAAACGAAGTTCCCGTGTCGTCATCCCAATGTAGATTTTGGAGCATGGGCATGAAAGGTAGTATATGACTACCTTACTCTTACAGTTGAGAGGCAATCTAATACTAATGGTCCTTGATCTCTATGAATCCATACATAGAGAGAACAAGAACCCACTGAAAGCACTCAATATCCCCTAAATGTGCAATGATAAGTATATTAAAAATAATCTTTAATGCTATACTGATTAAAATAATGGGTGTTAAAATACATCAATTGACACACATATATATAAACCCTACTGATGAGTATATAAGATCTTATATACTCATCAGTAGGGTTTATATATATGTGTGTCAATTGATGTATTTTAACACCCATTATTTTAATCAGTATAGCATTAAAGTTTATTTTTAATATACTTATCATTGCACATTTAGGGGATATTGGGCCTCATGCAGTAAGCCCCGATCCAACATTTTTGGTAAGGGTTGCGGATTGGTGGCTAACAGGCCATTTTTTGGCGATTTGCCCTCGCAGTATTCAGTAAGGGCCGAATCCTTCCGATCCCTGCCGAAGCACTGCGAAAGCAAAGCTGCCGATGACCTGTGGCGATACAGCCTGGCTCCCGATAAGGCTCCCGATAAGCCTTTGGTGCCGATAGATGTTTGCAGCTGAGAGAGACAAGCCGCTCTCTCAGCGCAAACATCGGCAACAAAATGTATTTAAAAACAACTTTTACTCATAGTGTACAAGTGCAGGGGGTCTTCGGAGCTGAACCGCGTTGGTTTGAGGTCCGGGGACCCCCTGCCCACCGAGATACAGGCCCCTTTATGGGGTGCCGGTATCCCTCGGCGTTTAAAGGTCCCGATCACGTGACCGCGACCTGTAAACAAACCAGAGGGATACCGGCACCCCATAAAGGGGCCTGTATCTCGGGGGGCAGGGGGTCCCCGGACCTCAAACCAACGCTGTTCTGCTCCGGAGACCCTCTGCACATGTACAGTATAAATAAAACACACACACATCAATAAAGACTCGTTCCTTACCTTGGCGGCTATGTGCAACGGTAATGAAGCAGCATGAATGTCTTTTTAATTATACTGTACAGTGAGCAGGGGGTCCCCTGAGCTGAACCGCATTGCTTTGTGGAGCAGGGACCCCCTGCTTCCCGAGTTACAGGCCCCGGTATGTGTCATCGGGTGGCAGTGTCGCTGCCATGTTTATAGCGTCCCCGCAATAAACATGGCGTCCACACTGTAACCGATGGCCCAAACCGGGGCCTGTAACTCAGGAGGCAGGGGGTCTCTGAGCCACAAATAAATGCGCTTCAGCTCAGGGGGCCTCCTGCTTCCGCACAATATTATTAAAATACATTAATGCTGCTTCATTACCATAGCGGATAGCCGCTAAGGCAATGAAGGGGTTAACGCATAGTAGCATGTTTATTGGGGACAAATGCCCCCAATAAACATAGCAGCAATACACAACATACAGTATAGTAATGGGCAGAATGACTATTATCCACAAATGGATAATAGTGCAGTTGGCCATTTAAAATACATATACAACAATAAAGACATTAAATACATATAGCACTCACCCATGTCCCACTGCCACGATGAAGGCCATCCTCATCTTCATCCTGCCCATGCCCCATCCGCTTCTGCAAAACAAACACAAGAATTACAACATCCAAATTAATGTCCCCTAACCCCTTAATCACCATAGCGGTTATTAACCGCTACAGTTATTAAGGGGTTAAGCCACCATCACCCACATACCCTCCACCACAAAGCCCCCCAACCACCCTCACCCAATACCCACAGGGGAGTCCTACCAAATACCCTTGGGCCTAATACCCCCTCCCCCAGCACATACAGTACAATAATGTGCCAAATAACTATTATCCACATAGGGATAATACATTATTTGGCCATTATTAAACACATTCAATACCGTTAAAATGTAAATAAAATTGTACTAACCTCATCAATAAGAAGCCTCCGTCGCCAGCATCATCCTTGGGGTCCGTTGCCAACATTATAAATAGCCACAACATTTGAATGCTTCTCCTTCAGCAAGTTGCCAACTTTAGTTGGCGGGCTGGATTGGCCATAAAATCTCCAATCTGGCCTGCCGATCAGCACCGAAATGCTGATCGGGGCTTACTGAATTCAGGCGGGAAAAAAAAGTCCCGATAAGTGGCTTATCGGCAGCCGGGTGGCGAAAAAATTTTTTTCGGAAGAAAAGCTGCCGATAATTCCCACTTATCGGGGCTTACTGAATCAGGAGGGCAAAAAACGGCTATAAAATGCCGAAAAAGCCTTATCGGGGCTTACTGCATGAGGCCCATTGAGTGCTTTCAGTGGGTTCTTGTTCTCTCTATGTATGATGAAGTGTCCGGGAAGCGCAATATGTGAAAATAAATATAAATCGTAATAGTGCAGTATTGTTATGATTATGATCAGAATAAGATATCTTGGCTCAATATTTAATACTCACAAACGTGAGAAGATATAAGGCACATAAAGGTATCTTTAGGGATGTTGTTTTCACTCAGTAGACAGGAGATGCAGAACTCAATGTTCACCCAAATATGTGGACTCCCAAGGACCTTGATAAGAAATACAACTGGACATAGTGCAGACCGTCTGTACAATTTATAATTGGTAAGTAGAAAAGGGAGTTACACTCACATGATATCAGTTAAAAACAAGCATTTAGATCTCTCTGGATCTCGCCAGCCGAACGAATGATGTCTCCTATCCCCTCTCTCGTGGCGTGCGTTCCAGCGGTGCGTTCCACTCAACCGGAAGTGATGTCATCCGCTCCGTCCACTTCCTGGGGTTTCGGCCGGCTCAGGAGAAAAACGTCACTCTACGCGTTTCACCACATAGGTTTCATCAGGAGTGACGTTTCAGTGCATAGGGGAGGTGTTTATACCCTAATTTTGGGTCTCATTAGTCAATAATACACCTGATACTACCTGGGCTAATAGTATACATCTGTGGTTATAATGAGCTTTAGAATTCGCTGTTTCTATATGGCACATATATGAAATTTATAAATTAGCCCATATATATTGCACAAATCATAGATACAGATACTTTATACAATCATCATAAAATACATTAGGTTAGTTAAAATATACTATTTAATCTGCTGTGCAAATGTTAACAATAAAATTATATATATATAAAAAATATATATAAACTGCAAATATAAAATACACTGCATAAAAATACTTTAAAATGTTAAAAACAGGTATTTACAAAGGAAGATTATCTCTAAACTGGAGGTATATAATGGAAAGTGCATACTAATGAACATCTGGGCAAGAGGCATATTTCTAAAAAATGAAGAGATAAAATATTAGTACATTATAAAATCACAGGAAAGGTTTAAGATCAAATTCTAAATTCAAACCGGATGGAGATATAGTTTTTAATTCGAACATCCAGAAGGATTCCCTTTTAATCAATGCAGTATTTCTGTTTCCTCCTCTCCAATGGGGCATAACTTGTTCGATTGCTTTAAATTTTAACCCCTTAGGGTCCGCATTATGTACCATCAAGAAGTGGTTTGGAACACTGTGTGTGGTCATTTTTCGTTTAATATTTCCTATATGTTCCAAGATGCGTGTTTTTAGGGGTTTTATTGTTTTCCCTATATACTGTAGACCACACTCACATTCAATCAGATATATAACAAAATTGGACCTACAGTTTAGATGTTGTTTTATACTATATACCTTTTCCGTAGTGTTAGATTTAAAGGTATTAGTATTCTTACAACTATAATGGCAGGCAGTGCAGAATTTACAATCAAAGAACCCTTTCGGTGGTTCTAACCACGTAGGGTTTTTATTTATAGCGGGACCCCTCAAAGCACTTGGTGCTACAAATTTCTTTACATTTGGTGCTTTTTTATACACCATCTGAACTTTGTTAGGCACTACAGTCCCTATAATGGGATCGTTTTTTAATATAGACCAATGGGTATTCAATATATCATTTATTTTGTGTGAATCCCTATTGTACTGGGTAATAAAGGGTACCCTTAGCTTGTCATCCTCCCTACTTTTTTCTCTGGGGATCAACATAGACTCTCTGGATATTTGTCTTGTTTTATCCAACGCTTTTTGGATGACATTTGGTTTGTAATTCCGTTCTGCAAACTTCCTGGACAGTGTAGTGGATTGTTCTTCATACACGTTATTATCAGTGCAATTTCGTTTGAGTCTACAGTATTGGCCATATGGGATGTTATTAATCCATTTGTTGAGATGGCAACTGGACTGCAGGATGTAATTATTTGCATCCACATCTTTGAAGAAATTTTTTGTTTTAATCTCTCTATGTATACCTACTACGCTACCCATTAGCACCTTATCCCATACACACTTACCTTATTCAGCTGTAGGGGGTACTTCACTAACGGTCTCTATGAATCCAAAAAGGTAGATGTACAGCTGCAACCGCATTTATCCTAAGGCGGCCATAGCCGCGCCGCTCTGATAACCGTGGCCAGGCGCGGTCTGTTTCCTTTTTTTCTGTGATATGGTAGCACTCGGATTTTTAGCGCTGTCTGCAATACTGCAATACCGTCTAAACACTCAGATGGGCGATTGCGAGCTGTTGTCTTAAAAGTCTAATAGCAATTCAACCTACAGTACAGCCGTACATGTTCTGCAAGTCTATGTGTGCACGCGCAGTAATTGTAAATTGGAAGATTGATACAGTATTACAAAAATATAACGTCGCGTCTTCTTCGAATATAAAATTATCAAATTTCTACAGTATATGTATTATTTAGTAATCAATACTTTTACTTCTTTTCATACTGTTTATTTTATGCGCATGCGTGTACTGTACAGTACACTGGCGACACACTTTATTCGAGCTCGGCTAGTCCCACGAATTCGGGTATACCCGGGTGTATTGAGGTTTGTGACTGTTTTCTGCCCGAGTGCATTGAGGTATTTTCCAGGCAGGGATTGAAGCATTTTATTCCCGCTGGCTGCAATACTGCACAGTATATATATATATACTGCATTACAATTCATGAATTTATGCCATCTGGTAGACAAGCGAAGCATTTCAGCCTATTAAATCCTAATCATTATCATTTAACAGATCAGCCGCCCGTCAGCCAGGCATGAACCGTGGCTGGGAAGGCAAACGCAACGGGGCTTGTCAGAGGTGAGGAGCGGCGCATTCCAGGTATCTGCCAGGTACATACTGGGTATTTGCTCGAATAAAGTGTGTCGGTGCAGTATGTCTCATTTGAACATTGTTGAAACGCATAGGCGTGTTACAGTATCACATTTTGGCGCATTAAACATTATGATGACATTTTGAAAATATTTATTTGAACTGATAATCCATCATACAGCGCTCTCCTCCTCGCCTCCGCACACACACAAGGCTCAAGGATTTCAACTTCTTATCTACATCTCTCCCACACCATTCATTTTTAATGGATGGCTTTCTGGCTTGAATCTTCCCGAGCGTGGCATTACATTCCTGCACATGCGTGTATGACTTCCCATTCATTTAGAAGTTCAAGGCTGAAAAAAAAGGTTTGTTTTTTTTGTTATTTATTTTTCGTTTCTCGACATGTGCCTGCATAACAATTCTTGATATTCTGAGAATCAATCAGTACTGTTGCTTTTTAATTCTACACTAGTCATGCACGTTCTTTATGAGGTGGGTGGCATGTGTATATAATTTCCCATTAATTTAGAAGTTAGTTCAATTTTTAAAAATATATATTTATTTTTTTTAGTTGGGCTTGCATAACAATTCTGGATATTATGAGAGTCAAGTTTTAAAAATATATTTTTTTCGGTTATCGACATGGGTTTGCATAACAATTCTTGATATTCTGAGAATCAATCAGAACTGTTGCTTTTTAATTCTACACTAGTCATGCACGTTCTTTATGAGGTGGGTGGCATAGTACTGTGATTTTTATTTGGGGGTGTGGGGATAAAAACATTATGATGACTTGTTGAAAATATTTCTTTGAACTACAGGTAATCCATCATACAGCTTTACCCCCCTCCCCCCGCACACACACAATGCTCAAGGATTTCAACTTCTTATCGAAACCTCTCACAAATGTGATTATCCCTTCCCGAATTTATATGTTAATCTGATTAGCCCTTCTTGGCCCTTCAACCACTCCCCCCCCCCCCCCACTTCACACA